>NC_045160.1:19136620-19160324 GCF_900700415.2 Clupea harengus
ATGTGGTTGAATATTGGGCCACATATGAAAGACTCTCTCATATGAAGAGAATCTCTTGAAGCCCATTAGTCTCTCTTCGCCCGCAGCTATTTGTAGACCTTAATTTACTTGTGCCCTTTCCCTCAGTCTCTCCGCCTTTGTCTTCTCTGCGTCTCCCTCTACTATTCCTTCTCTCTTGGCTCTTTCTCCTCTCCTCCTCGCTTATTCCTTCTGTCCTCTCTCGCTGTGACTCACAGATGACATTTTCCGCCCACCCCCGCCCCCCCTACACTTTTAACACCAGCTGATGGGGCGGTCTGAAACCATGCCCCTGCTGGTGCGTAGAATATGAACTTAATTGCGTCGATTGATAATTTTAGTGTTGGCCGTTTTAGTGGGCCTTTTAACTTTTCAGATGAGTAGGAGAAGGGGGATGTGTCTACAGTTGGGGCACTTTTGCATATAGAGCAAGAGGTTCGATGCTGAGCCTTCACCCATGTTGTTGTTAATTAGAGCCTTGGCAATGCTGTTTTGTTTTGTGAGGGAGAGGGAGGGAGGGGAGGGAAGAGAAGAAAGAGCGAAGAATGAATGTGGGGAGCTGCGAGGTCAGGCATGCTGAGCGTCCAGTCGGCCAGCGCTCCGCACACAAAAGCCCTGTTGTCCTGCTCTGTCCGCTGTGGCGTGTTGGGAGCCCATAACACGCACGCAGACACATGCACACAGTGAGTGGGATCCCCCTGGCGTGCGGAGGATGAGCAAATGACTGACTGATTGACTGACTGTCTGTCTGTCTTTCGCCTTTGACCTCACGGGCTCCATCCGGATCTTTCCCCAACTTATACCTGCCCCCCTTTTCCCGTCACAAAGATTGATCATTTTTGCTTCTGACTGAGCGTTTGTTTGTGCGTTGTTTTCCCCTCGTCACCATAGTGCCTCCTTTTGTTCAAGAAGTCCATTTTTAAATCACCCCCCCCCCCCTCTTATTCCCTCCTCTTTTTGTCCTCATTCTTGCTGCCATCTATAGTTACTTTGCATGATTCTCTCTGTTTACTTACAAAATGGCTTGACCTTACAAAAGAATGCGAGAGAGAGGGGAGAGTAGAAAACAGCCACTTTGAGACTCTTTTCAGACCGTACATGAGCTTTGTTTTTCTTTGCCCTCCCAGACATTACTTTGTTGTGTCTTCGTCTTTTTTCATCTCTCTCTCTCTCTCTCTCTCTCTCTCTCTCTCTCTCTCCTCTCTAACTGTTGATGCGTGTGCCACGCTGGAGTTGACCCATTGCCATTGGGAAACAGGGCCCTGGTGATTCGCCGACCTCTAATGGATGTGCTCTGTTGTATGTCAGAGCAATCTCTCTCTTTCCTATCCATGCACAAACATACACACACACACACAAACAAACACTCTTGCCCACTGTCTTTCGCTCTCTCTCACTCACACTCACACTCAAAAGCTTATATAATGTACACACACACACACACACACACACACACACACACACACACACACACACAAAAACCTCCCCATAATTTCTACAGTATTTCATGTACTTCAAGAATGTGAGAGGCAGCACTGTCTGCTGAAAATCACTATTATAATTTCTCTTTTTCTCCTTTTCTGTCCGTCTGTTCTGTCCCTTTGGATGTGTACGTCTCTATTTTTAGAGGAAATTGTTGGTTACAGACGTGAAGCGTCTTTGTAACCTCATAATTGTTGTACAATGACTGAAGTTGGTTGTGGGAGTTCTTTTTTCGACATCACTTTCTGCAGTTGTGTAGGCTGTGCAGACTGAAGCCTTTTTAAGCCTTATTAGCCTGTTTTTATGAATGTATATATTATAATGTATTCATAATCAATAAAAAATATACACTATTCAAAAAAACACTAATAAACATAAACGATGTGCACCATTTAGAAAATAGGATTAATTATATATCAGATATTATTAGAGTGACTAGCAGTTATTCATCAATCCATAGCTCTACGTGCAAAACTGACATGTGGGTTGTGTATGGGTTTAAATGAATTGGAGAAGAATGTAGATAAGTAAATGGATAAAAGCCAATGTGCAAGGCAAGGAACTATTGCTGTTAGAGAATTGAGAACTGATTTTACATAATGTAAAGGAAAGCCTTCAGTCCAAAACACAGTAGGTGTACAGTGCCATGGATTCTAATTAGTCCGTGTTGTCTGTCTACATCCATCTCTTTGACTTTTTCTCTAAGACATTTTTGGTAATTGTTTGCAGCAAGTTAATTATGTAAAGGAAGTCATGCAGGCAGGCATATTTGTGAAGGTCAAAGTTTCACTCTCTCTCTTGCTTGCTGGGTGTTTCTTTCCCTATGTCCCGTTTAGGCTTATTCATTAATTATAATGTCTTTGTATGTCACCCAAAGGGGGTCCTGCTGGTCTTAGCTCCCTCCTGTTGTGAAAAACAGCTTCTGTTTTAAAACTCTCTTTGTTTATAATGGACCCCTTTGCATATCATGGTGGTCAACTAATGAAAGCCTTCCTGTTATGGTTAATATGGAGGTTTTGTGACCCTCACAGCTGATGATGGCAGAACTCCGTTGTGTTAAGCAGTATTTGTGGTCCGTAGTAATAACCGGCAGGGTGGAGCTGCATCCTGTGCAAGGAAGCGGAGCAGTAGGACCACTGGGGAAGTAAGGGCACATCCTGTCTGTGGGAAGGACAGAGAGGGTGGGGAGAGACGGTGCAGATTTCCCCAACATCGCACTCCGGAAGCTCGGGTTTCCATCACCCCATTGCCTGTGATAGATAGGTCTTTCTAAAAAGATAAAAGCTGTTGTTTCTCTACATCAGTCTTTGCATTGAGCCTACGCTTTATATATGCTGTGATATGCAAGTAGCTGCTTTGTGATGACAGTGGAACTTTGCTCTCCTGAGAATGCTTGGTGGTATGTATGTGCCACCAGGGGTAAATTATCTATTTGCAGGAGAGAGCCTCATCCTGAGAGTGTTTCTGTGCCACTGCACCCAGGAAGAGCATGTGTCCTGAAGCATGACCGAGTGCCAGGACACACTTGACACACACACACACACACACACACACACACACACACACACACACGCACGCACAAACATTCACATGCACACATACACTCTTGTGCAGGAAATACACAGCAGTGAAATGCTGAAGCCCTTCTACCCCAAGACAACCATATGTCCTGACTCTATACACCAAAGTGTCTGTTTTCCGAGGTATATATAGAGTACGTTTGCCCTCCCGGTGTGCCTGCGTCCTTGAGATGTGGCATAGTCTGGATAATTGACCAGAGTGTAAACAACACCTGGTGTTTGCCAGGGTGACACTAATAAGTTCAGCCTGTGGAATGCCCAGTGTTACAGATGACTTGATTACCTACAGGATTTAACGGCCAGTTTTGTAGCTATAACAACTAGTGTATGCATCCACTAATGGAATTTTTTCTCTCTTTCTCTCTGTCCTTCAGGCTCTGGCCGCTAATGCAGGAACAGGGTTTGCTGTGGCCGAGCCCCAGGTGGCCATGTTCTGCGGGAAGCTGAACATGCACGTGAACATCCAGACTGGCCGCTGGGAACCAGACCCTTCCGGAACGAAGAGTTGCGCAGGAACCAAAGAGGGCGTGCTTCAGTACTGTCAGGAGGTGAGACTGCAGTTCACACTGCGTTTTAAATTATGCTAATCTGCATGTTAGCACCAGTGTCAGTAGTCCCACACAGAAGCTTTTCGTCAGATAAACACATGTAAATGTCTGTGCTAGTTTCTCTCTCCCCCCCCTTGTCTTACACACTTTCATTCATCTTTATATTCTTCACCACATTATGTGTGTTGCCATCATTTGACATGAGACGCGTGCCTGCTAGAAAAGCTAATCCATTTTATTGTGCATTTCTGATGACATCTTAGGAGAAGTTAAATTGTGTGTAACTTCACACCTGACAGGATACCATTTAAAGATTATTCTGAATGCATCTCTCTCTCTCTCCCTCCCCCCCTCCCTTCCTCTCTCTCTCTCTCTCTCTCTCTCCCTTTCTCTTTCTCCCTCCCTCCTCCCCCCTCTCTCCCCCCCCCCCCCCTCTCTCTTTCTCTTTCTGCTCTTCCTCTCCCAGATGTACCCCGAGTTGCAGATCACAAACGTGGTGGAAGCTAACCAGGCCATCAAGATTGAGAACTGGTGCAAGAAGGACCAGAAGAAACAGTGCAAAGGCCATTCCCACATTGTGGTCCCCTACAAATGCCTAGGTAATAATAACGTGTGTGTACGTATATACTTATGAGAGTGGTAGAACCAACATTTCTTTTGTCTGAAAATGCTAATCTGCAGCCAATCTTTTTTTTTGCTGATGTTGAAGCTGATCGATAGCTAATACCTCTGAGAGAGAATGGAAGTAGCGTGGATAGAAAGCCATTTATGAGAAGCAAGAATGGTGGTGTGGTTAAGCACAACATTCAGCTGTAAGGCAGGGAGGGAGGGAGAAAGTGAGACGAGGGAGAGAGTGAAAAAAAAATGAGAAGAGAGTGGGTGATACTGCAGAGCTGAGAGGTAAATTCTGCTGGCTTTACTGCCGCTCGGTCTCTGGTTGCTGACCATGGCCACAGAGTCATCTCGGCTTTATGAACTGTCAGAGCTGGTAAAGTCCTGTTCCCTGTGCAGCAGAACAGACACATAAAGCATGGATGACTCCTTTCCATGGCAATAGTGAATTATTTGAGCTTCCCTGTCTGTTTTCCTGTTCCCATCCCTTCTCTCTTATTTTCTTACCAATAATATAAAGCAGTCCTGTATTTGCTTGACAATTTTCACAGTCCGTATACATAGTAGTCCAGTCCTTCCTACTCAACATTTTGTGATGTTAAAAGCAGACTACACTTTTCCTGTTTTCTTGTTCAATTTGTCCTCTCCAGTCCACTCTCGTCCTATCCTTTCATCTTTTCCCTTGTTCATTCTGTCTGATTGAGTTGTGGCGCTGAGTTAGGGGATGAGAAAGCCATTAGCGCTGTCAGTGGACTGTGAAATGGGCTGACAAGCGGAGGCTACCAGAGAAGGCAGGTTTTTTTTTCTTTTTTCCTTTCAATTTTTTTCGGTGCAGGTTTTGAAATGGGGAGGGAGGCAGAGCTGAATAGGTACAGCAAATTGCTGATGCTACTCTTCGGCTAGTGGAACCAGAGTAGTTGGGCCGGCTGTGATTGATAGACTGTCTGAAGCACAGAGCACTTTTGCCTAGCTAGTTGTCCCAGTACCCACCGTGACAAGATAAATGCTTTAGATTTAACATTTCACAGATGCCGCTCGTTTAGTTTGCACTCTGAGTCTGAGAGACTAATTTCATTTTTCATCTAATTGTATTTGTGGTTTCCTGTTCGAAAACCATTCGAGGTCCTGAGCATAATAAACCTGCTGAAAAGCGTTGGTGGTGCTGTGCAGTGTCTTCTTCTGGCAGAGTGCATCTGCAGCTCTCGCCATCTCTTTTGTGCCCTGTGTTTGTGGCTGGGCCTGTTATCAGTGATGGTAAAGATCATTCATAATCAAGCTCTGTTATGCAATTAGAGCACGACATCCCCCCCCCCCCTCCTCTGCTTGCAATTAAGCAGAATTACTGCATGTTCCCGCTCCCAATTGTCATTACCCTCTAGTTTCTAAAATAGTCTTCAGATATGAGAAATGATCTTGTGTTTATTTTATGATGTGCTATGTTGATCTCTGGCTGATATTTTTAATTTCCTCATTGGGATTTCAAAATAATCCTGTCATGGCGTCTAAGAAAGCCAGAGAAGCACAGACGCACAGGCATCCGATGACTCCTTAAGGTCTTGGTGAGAATAGAGCACAGTGGTGATAATGGAATCTGTCGGCTAAGAATAAGTGACCACGGGTCAAAACTGAAACTCCGGCCAAATGTGCAGCAAAAGCCAATCACGGGAACATTCCCATTAAAGCTTAGTCTGGCTCACATGAAAGGCTATTGGGTAAGATTTGTGTCGTCAATACTAGTCGTTTTGAGATGTCTGTGAAAGTGTATTGAAAATCCTAATCTACTGGGGAATTCCGACACAGCCTGGCCAGTCTTGTTTAATCAGGTGTCTACGCGGCTACATGGCTGTGTGAAAAGTTACAATCTGTTAATGATTGAGGTGATGAATTCCTGAAGCGAAAGAAGCTCGGAGGAATCATACAGAGAGGAAATGGTTCACCATGTGAAGTGTTCACATGTGCAGGACAATCTAATAATAATTTACTCTAAACATAATGAGGCCATTTTGAAATAGATGTATTTATTCTGGGGTTCTAAGAAACTTTGATTTATTTAGTTACTTATTACAGTGATCTCAATCATTTCTCTTGCCATTGGCCAATGATTGATCCTTCAGCTGTAGGCTCAAGGCTCAGTGGGAGCACACCTACCCTGCTGCCTGGCTGCTAATCTCTTCCCCAATCCCCCAGCGTGGAGCCACTGGGCTCAAGGGGAAGAGAGCGTGCTGTGCTGCCTCATGGCTGCAGTGGGTCGAGTAGCATCCATCCCAGCAGACTGATGGTTGAGAGACTGGTACTGATGGAAGAGGGTCAGAGGGAGTGAGAGAGGAGCAGAGTTGGAAGGGCGTTTGACATTGGACTATGTGGCTAAAGGGGAGACCTGAAGAGGAAGAAAAGAATAGAATAGAAAAGCCTTTATTGCCACTGTATTTGCATACAACGAAATTTGGAAGAAGAGTGAGATGAGGTCGAGCTGCACAGCCAGTTGACACCGGCCCATAGACTTCTGTCTGCCTACCTTCTACAGAGGTTTTTGCAATTCGAAATCATACTATAAGAATAAGACAAATCTTTGACATGGTGGCCAAGTCTGATTTTGTCATTGTAAAAAACAGACAGTGACGTGGTTGTTGTGATAACCCCTATTTCTGTGGAAGGTCTGTGTGGGAGTGCTCTGCATGGTTGTGTGGGTCTGGAGTGTGTGGATTTGTCTGTCTGTCTGTCTGTCTGTCTGTCTGTGTGTGTGTGTGTGTGTGTGGTGTGTGTGTGTGTGTGTGTGTGTGTGTGTGTGTGTGTGTGTGTGTGTGTGTGTGTGTGTGTGTGTGTGTGTGTGTGTGTGTGTGTGTGTGTGTGTGTGTGTGTGTGTGTGTGTGTGTGTGCCTGCCTATGTGACCGCGTTATGTGTTTTGCTTTTTTTTGTGGGGGTGAAGGGGGGACAAGCAGCTGTCCGCTCTGCTATTTGCAACTCCCTTCTTTTTCTCTAAACCCTCTCATTTTCCAGAACACTGCCTTCTCTCTCTCTCTCTCGCTGTCTCGCTCTCTTTCTTTATTTCTTTATTTCTTTCTTTCCTCTCCCTCCTTGTCTTCCTCTTTTACGCAATGCCTGAGGTAAGCTTTATGGCAGGCAGCTAAATAAGCAGTTATGAGAGCCATCATCTGTACCTCCATTGCACATGTCATCACCCTGCAGACATCTCTGGCTCTTTGTTTGGACTGAGTGTTAGTAGACGCTCATGCTTGACCTCTACTGACCCCAACACCATATGCTGAGTGGATCAACAACCATATCTCATATACCAGGCGCTTGATGAAACATGAAGTATTATTGATGTGGCTCATTTCACATGGGTGAATATTTATATCATCAGAATGGTCCGATTACCTTAGACTGAAAGGGGGTGATGACCCTGCACCTGCTAGCTGCACTGTTAGTGTTCTATTGGACACAAAGATAAGGTTGAGGAATGCCACTCTCACACCTGCAGTTCTGCCCACTGTTAACTGAGTGTGGCTGTGTGCTGAGATCCCTGGGACACGACCAGCTATCCATGTGTCACTTGCCCACTTTATAATACTGCTGGAAGGAAGATCAAAGTATCAGATGGCCATGAATTATAAATGATGCCAGGTTTTGCCTTCTGTCATTAAATATTCTCTTTTTAGGATGGGGTGGAGGTGCGGGGTCCACATCCACCACAGAGCCTCTATTCTGTTTTTTTTTTTTTTGTTGTTGTTGTACCTGACATCTTGTTCTCTCTGTTTATTCTGTTCTAGTGGGGGACTTTGTGAGCGATGTCCTCCTGGTCCCTGAGAGGTGCAAGTTCTTCCACAAAGAGCGCATGGACATGTGCGTTAGTCACCAGCAGTGGCACGGAGTGGCCAAGGAGGTGAGATAACGACCACAATGAGCAGGGCAAACACAATGACTCACAGACAAAAGAAAACAAGGCAGGGGCATGAACTCTGAATGGAATGTGCCAGCATGAGAGAATCGAAGTGGTCTTTTTTTTAGGCCGCTGTTTTTCTCTGACCACTTTTTCGAGATTGCGTTGCACTCTTACATCTCACACACACCAGACAGCAGATGTTTCTGAACAGACTGGTTTAAATGGTAACTGTCACAAAGTGGGTAGGATCAGGACCCTTCCGATGTGTGGAAAGTGCTCTGGGTTTAACACTGCATAAATAAAGCCATCCATTCTCTGACGTGTTTTCTCTCTCTCTCTCTCTCCCTCTCTCCCTCTATGAGTGCCTGTGGCCACAGAAGCTGTCACATTGCAGGCTGTAGTCAGATTAGCCATAATGCCGCTAATCCCCAGGCCCGTCCCACCTTTCAGGCCACAGCATACCAAACACGCACACAAAATACACAACAGCTATGCCTTTGGCTCAGCACGACTTACTCTTTCATAAGGCTTCCTTTCTTATACACATACAATAAAACCTCAAGGCGCACTATAATGTGAGAGCCTGAACTACCTCATTTACGTTTAAGACTATTTCATGGGTTAATCATGCGTTCAGGATTGTCTGTCCTACTCCATCTCTGTGTCCATATTATGTGAGCCAATCGACAGCAGTGACTTACACACCCAGTCTGGAGCTTCTAGATAGTGAAGTTCCCGAAGACGATGTTTGTATCTGTCTGTTTCAATCTCTCTCTCATTCCTCACTCTAACATCCGTCTCCGTGTGGTCCTCTCTCAGGCCTGCATCAAGGGGAGCATGATGCTGCACAGCTATGGCATGCTGCTGCCCTGTGGCATTGATAAGTTCCACGGGACGGAGTATGTGTGCTGCCCCTCCAGCCGCCCAGAGGAGCCCGCCCTGCCCGCCCTGCCCGCCCTGCCCGCTGAGGTAGAGGGGGATGAGGATGAAGAGGAGATTGAGGTGGAGGAGCCTGAACCAGATAATGATCTGGCCTTGGAGGAGAGGTCTGTGTGTGTGTGTGTGTGCGTGTGTGTGTGTTCGTGTTAGCTAACAGCTGTTGTGTATGTGTGATGAATTACGGGACCATCTGGCTACTGTCCTGTGATGGCTGCTCTTCCATTTCATCACACAGAGTGGCGTAACCTGAGTAGTGCCCACCACTCTAAAATCACTTCCCCCTCTCTTTGTTTCCACCCTTTGTCCTGCAGTGAGGCCCCAGCTAATGAGCAGCCCACACAGAAGGAGGACATAGTTGATGACGAGCAGCAGGAGGAGGAGGAGGAGGATGATGATGATGATGATGATGATGATGACGACTATCACTATGTTTATGAGGATGAGGAGGATGATCGTGAGAGCATGGAGAAGAAAGAGAAGTCTGATGATGATGTCGAAGAAGAAGATGACGACGAGGTTGAAGAAAACATTCAGATTAAAACTCTGGAGAATGTTAAGGGTAAGGATAGTGGGTTTATTTTACAGAACATTTTAAACAATGACATGAGTCAGGAGCAAGCACCAGATTGATTCCTTTTTTGAGCCATTAGTATATGTTTTTCATTGCTCTCTGAAACTAAGACGCGGACCAGGCATCAAATGTAACGACATGACACATTAAAAGGCTTAAGAATAAACCAGATTTGACCTTTTAACAGTCATCATGGTTCGTATTAGAATCATCTTGGCCCCAAACCTAGCCTTTAGTTTTTGAATGGTTGAGTGGAGAAGTAGCAGTGTTGAGTGCTGCCCCTGCTGGTGGGAGGCTCTAACTGCTGTCCTCTGGCAGCCGTGTGCGCCCTGGAGGCTGAGACTGGCCCCTGCCGTGCATCCATGCCCCGCTGGGCCTTCGACATGCGCCAGAGGAAGTGCGTGCGCTTCATCTACGGAGGCTGCGCTGGCAACCGCAACAATTTCGACTCCGAGGAGTACTGCATGGCTGTGTGCAAGCGCCTGAGTAAGTTCGCTGCCATGGATTTCTGACATGCTCCTCTACCCCCTATCTATCTATCTATCTATACATCCATCTATCTATCTATATCTATATATATACAAGTGCATCTAAAAAAATTGAATATTGTGGAAGAGTTGTGGAAAAAAACGTTCTCCCGTAATTTTATTAAAAAAGTGACACCTTCATATATTCTAGAATCATTACACATAAAGTGGCATGTTTCAAACCTTTTTGGTTTTAATCTTGATGATTACAGTTTACAGCTCATGGAAAAAATCCAGTATCTCAAAATATTAAGAGTAAAACATTTACAATACAGAAATGTCGACCTCTTGAAAAGTATGTTCCTTTATGCACTCAATACTTGGTCAGGGCTCTTTTTGCACAAACTACTGCATCAGTGCGGCGTGGCAGGGAGGCAATCAGCCTATGGCATTGCTGAGGTGTTAAGGAAGCCCAGGTTGCTTTGATAGCGGCCTTCAGCTCGTCTGTATTGTTGGGTCCGGTGGATCTCATTTTCCTCTTGACAATACAGGTCAGGCGAGTTGACTGGCCAATCAAGCACAGTAATACCATGGGCAGAAATCAGTTACCAGTCATTTTGGCACTGTGGGCAGGTGCCAAGTCCTGCTGGAAAAGGAAATCAGCATCTCCATAAAGCTTGTCAGCAGACGGAAGCATGAAGTGCTCTAAAATCTCCTGGTAGACGGCTGCATTGACTCTGGACTTGATAAAACACAGTGGACCAACACCAGCAGATGACATGGCACACCAAATCGTCACTGACTGTGGAAACTTCACACTGGACCAAGCAACTTGGATTCTGTGCCTCTCTACTATTCCTCCAGACTCTGGGACCTTGATTTCCAAATGAAATTCAAAATGTACTTTCATCTGAAAAGAGGACTTTGGACCACTGAGCAACGGTCCAGTTCTTTTTCTCCTTCGCCCAGGTAAGACGATCCTGATGTTGTCTCTGGTTCAGGAGTAGCTTGCCACTAGGAATGCGACACTTGTAGCCCATTTCCTGGACACATCTGTGTGTGGTGGCTCTTGGTGCACTGACTCCAGCCTCAGTCCACCCCTTGTGAAGCTCCCCCAAGTTCTTGAATCCACAATCCTCTCAAGGCTGCGGTCACCCTGTTGCTTGTGCACCTTTTCCTACCACACTTTTTCCTTCCAGTCAACTTTCCCTTCCAGTCAACTTTCCATGAATATGCTGTGATACAGCACTCTTCGAACAGCCAGCCCTTTCAGCAACTCATGGGGGGTGTCAAGGAGTGTCTTCTGGACAACTGTCAAGTCAGCAGTCTTCCCCATTAATGTGGTTGTGTGTACTGAACCAGACTGAGAGATTGAAGGCTCAGGAAACCTTTGCAGGTGTTTTGAGTTAATTAGCTGATTAGATCTCTTCTCAGGTTGACATTTCTGTATTTTAAATTCTTTATTCTAAAATTTTGAGATACTGGATTTTTGATTTCCATGAGCTGTAAGCCATAATCATCAAGATTAAAACAAAAAAGGCGTGAAACATGCCACTTTAAGTGTAATGATTCTAGAATATATTATGGTGTCACTTTTTTTATTAAATTACGAACATTTTCCACAATATTCAATTTTTTTGAGATGTACATATATACATACACACACACACACACACACACACACACACATGTATATATACACTTGCATATACAGGATCCAGGTATATATATATATATATATTACCCTCTCTCTCCTTCCACCATGCACAATCTGCTTGTATAAATCCGCATAAACAGCTGGAGAAAACGTCACATATCTTCCTAATGATTTGCTTCTTGTTCCTTTACCCCACACAAGAGCCTGAACTAACCACCACAGCTTCCCGTTTTCTGCAAACCCATGCACACTTTTTCCTGGCCTAAGGACCCTTTGTCTCTGTCTGCTTGCCTCCATGTTCAGCTCCCTCTTTACCTGCACTGTCCTCTGTCATGTTTTGCCTGCTAGAAGCGCTGTGTCTGCCAAAGAGCCTTAACGTTTCAAGTTGCTTCTGGAAGGATCTGTGATGGCACCGTAGTCGATTACAACATCTGTTTTCAGCAGCTCAGCATCAAACTAATTGGAGTTAACTGGTTAAGATGCAGATGCAGTTGAATCAGCAGGATTTTTGAGCCTGAAGAGCAGTTCCTTAGATAGCCCCATGCGTCCTCTGTGTGGGATGGGAATGTCATCTGGCTGTCTATCAGAGCGGATCATGGTTGCCTTTAAAGTGCTAAGCTTGCAGAGCAACTAGGAAATAATCTCTTCTCGCATTACCCCTTGCCTTGGGAGAATCAGAGGCACCTTGTGTTTTCCTCTCTCTTTCATCTTCCAGATCTTCTCTCTGTTAAACAAAGAAGATCCTTTGTGTCAGAGAGACTGCTGCTTTGCTGCCTCACCTCCTGTCTCTGTCCGTTTGCCTTCCTTCCTCGTTTGTGCTTTTAGACAGCTGTCTGTTCGTTGCAAGCTCTCCATCTCACTATTCCACTTTTTGTGTGTGTGTGTGTGTGTGTGTGTGTGTGTGTGTGTGTGTGTGTGCAGTTACACCCCCCACACCACAGCCTACCGATGACGTGGACGTGTACTTCGAGACGCCGGCCGACGACAAAGAGCACAGCCGCTTCCAGAAGGCCAAGGAGCAGCTGGAGATCCGCCACCGCAACCGCATGGAGAGGGTGAGGGCCAGAGATGTCTCGCGGAGAGGGGGAAACTGTCTTAGTGATCCACTGGGGTGTTTTCAACACACACTCACATCCTCTGTCTCTGTCTCTGTCTCTGTCTCCCTAGGTGAGGAAGGAATGGGAGGAGGCTGAGCGTCAGGCTAAGAACCTGCCCAAGGGTGAGAGGCAGACCCTTATCCAGGTGAGCCACAAACAGCCCCCTCCATCAACATACAAAAGCTGCATAGAGAGCCTCATCATCCCTGTCTGATTGCTTAGGTATAAGGAGCCATAATTATTCATGACTGAGAAAAAACACTTCTGCCCCTGTCTCTCCCATTTCTTCCCCTCTTGCCCCCCTTGGTTCCCATGTGCTTTGCAGCACTTCCAGGCCATGGTGGAGTCTCTGGAGGAGGAGGCAGCCAGTGAAAAGCAGCAGCTGGTGGAGACGCACCTGGCACGCGTGGAGGCCATGCTGAACGACCGCCGCCGCCTAGCTCTGGAGAACTACTTGGCAGCCCTGCAGGCCGACCCTCCCAGGGTAAGAACCAGAGCTCCAGCGAGGTCCTGGGGCCTGGCCCTCGGCACTTACTCAGTTGGATGGGCAAGGCTGGAAGCCCAGCCTGATGAGGAAGCACTTCAGTTGGTTCGTTGGGCAAAACACACCCAAATCTATTTTTTTTTTTTTGATTCAGTACAGTAAGCATAGTTTCAAAAATGTCATAATTCATATTTCTGGTAATTTAATTCTCTTTCTATTCATTTTGGATACTGCTGTCTACTTGCATATACAGGATCCAGGTCAGCATTTGTAACAGTGAAGCCTAAAAAGGTGACAGCCTGCCAGGACTGCAGGGGATATTTAAAATAAATCACCATGATGAATTGAGCTGCGTCTGTACTCCCCTTAGGCACTTTGGAAAATCACTTTTTCATTATCCCCCTCATGTCATTTTTTTAACTGATCCTCTCAGTAGCACACAGCCCAACCTGTCCTGCCTGCAAAGTATGGCCATGTAACACTCCCCTGCACACCCCACTCTTTTATCTCTCAGCCCCACCGCATTCTGGTGGCCCTGAAGAGGTATGTGCGTGCCGAGAATAAGGATCGCCAGCACACCATCCGGCATTACCAGCACGTCCTGGCTGTGGACCCAGAGAAGGCTGCCCAGATGAAGTCCCAGGTACGCCCATGTAATAACACACATTTCCCCTCAGTTATGATTGGCTCTCATTATGGCAGGGGGGGGAAACCCCAACTTTCAGTTCAGGTGGACATGTATGTTCACCACCTTGAAACGGCAGAGTTCAGTGACTATATAAACCACACGCAGGGTAGGGAGCAAAGTACAGCGCTATTAGGCTAGAAGCTGTGGGTGGGCTAGCATGACTAGACAAGAAGCATGCTGCAGATTAGTATAGCACAGGTCTTGTGTAATGCTACTGAGCACCAGTGTTTCAGATTTGATCAGATGGCCTCTCGACTCTTGATCCCTTGATACACTAGATGAACTTGACACTCAGCTAATCCAAGTGACAATGAACCACCTTGGGATGGCGCAGAAGTAATGTTAGACAGAAATGGATTGTTGTGAAAGTTTAAATGTCTATGCAAAACCATGGGAAAAACCCCCATGGCTTATCTCATTTGTCTAGTGCTTTTCATTAGGGATGTTCCGGTTTATCTGGATTTAAATGAAGATTAAACTCTTCAGTTTGCTGCCATTAAAGCTTGAGTACATTAACATTGTCAACAAAAACATATGCATCTCTCTCTTCCATGTGCAGCTTGAGAAGAAAAGAAACAAATTGCATGGTGTGAGTTAGTGTGTGCGTGTGTGTGCGTGTGTGTGTGTGTGTGTGTGTGCGTGCGTGTGCTGGGTGGAGCCTCCCTTCTGTTTTTTGGAAAGGCATATTATTGCCATCTGTTGCTGGCTTTGACAAACTACACGCCTGCTGTAAGCAGTGCATAGCAGGGTGTGATTGTTCAAAAAAAGGATTTTCTAATGTGCCAGAATCCGGACTAGATTTTCTGATTCCTGTCTCTTTTGCTGCTTCACAGAAAGTAAGGCAGTTAAATTAGGTATTTTGGTTTAGCTTGAAGAAAAGTATTAAGAGAAGGATACGGCTTAAAGGACTGATGACTCGTAATGCTGTTATCGTACAGATAATGAAATTTCATTGTAATCATCCCGTCGTGTTTCTTTTATTGGACCTCGCGGTTATCGCCATCCTGCAGTGTCTTATAGTTTACAAAGTGAATTGATTTCTCAATCTCAATCGTGTGTTTTCCCAAGGTGATGACACATCTGCGTGTGATCGAGGAGAGGATGAATCAGAGCCTGTCTCTGGTCTACAAAGTCCCCTATGTTGCAGAAGAGATCCAGGATGAAATTGGTAGGTGGCACTGATGATGGGCCTGAAGGCTTAATGGAGGTCAGAGAGAATAATTAGAACTATGACATTTCTAGATGGAAAATCTGTTTGTATTCTGAATATCAGTCAAGATCCACTGCTCCACTCACTGGGGTACATTTTCAGTGCAAGCCAAAGTGGGCTACACAATTTTCTGACTTTGAGAGGTTGGGACATTTTTCACACCCAGTTATGGATAGAGGACATAATTCCATTATGAAAATCTATAGCTCCACTGCTGTTCCTGTGAACCAATTAGCAGAACAGCGGCTGGAGACCAAATGATTCCCCGTTTCCTCCTCTCCCTTGCCTAAGTGAGGTTGAGGGCAGCCTGGCACTGTGCGTGTCTCAGCAGAGATACCTTTATCCCACCCGCACAGAGCCCCTCCACACAACATCTAGTGCAATTAAACAGAAACAAGCTGCGCTGCTGCTGCAACAACAACCCCAGCCAGTCTCTGTCTCTGGGGCCTGAGGTTCATTTGAGAGGGAGTTAGCTGCCAAAACATCTCTACTGTCTTCGTTTCTCACTCTCTTTCCATCTCACTTTCTTCTGTTAGAAAAGAAACTGTGAGGTTGAGGGAACTCTAGATTAAAGAAAAATGGAGGCTGTGACAGAACTGGGTCATGCCTATTTCATACCACAGGAGAGAGAGGGAAAATTATGTAGGGTTTTTGCAAGAAAGTTTTCATATCATATATACTGTGAGAACCTGTTGTTATATTTAAAGAGATATTTTGGCAGGCTATGAAAGGGTATCGAGGAGAAAGATGTATGTAATTGTCATTTCAAATAATCTGGTAACTTTATGTTAAGTCTGCTCATGAAAGACTTCTTGCTCTTTCTCACTCTCCTCCTTTCTCTCCCTCCGTCTCTCTTTCTCTCCCACCTTCTCTCTGTCTGACTTCCTCTTGCTCTCCTTTATTTCCTGGACCCCTAGATGAACTGCTTCAAGAGCAGAAGGCTGACATGGACCAGTTCCTGTCCTCCATCTCCGAGTCTCAGCCAGATGTGACCATGTCATCGGAGGAGAGTGTGGAGGTCCCTAATTTTGATAGCAAGCCCTTCCGACCCTTCCAGGTCAACTCTCTGGGGTCCCACCCTGAGCCAGAGGGTGAGTTGTTTGTCTGGGGATGAGGATGAGGCTGAGATGTCATACATTGTTGGTTCTGTCACAGCTGACAGAAAGGGTGAACCGTTCACCTTCTTTTAGAGTTCATTATTATTTCAGGCAGTTGCACATATAACCACAACTGATAGTCATGAACACTTTTAAACATAGGCAGGGATACCCCCCTCTGTCTGACAGACCATGCAGAGATTCCAAAGGCAAGCAAATGTGCTTCAGTTCATGGTGAGAAATAGCCAGAAAAACCAGAAGCTGATCTAGATAGATGCAGGGCAATGCATGGAAGGATCTTTTTGAGCCACATTATCACCATGCCCAGCCATTTAGCACCATGGAGTCAAATTAAACAAAGCTTGTTTGAAATATTTCACACCAGACATGGTAGACCGTTTTCATTCAGCGTCCGTCAGACGTAGTTGTGAGTATATCCCAAACTTTACAGTACCACCCAATGTAATCATTCCAGGTGCCATAGAAGTCGCCTTTAAAACAGAAATATGGGATTCATGGACAACCAAAGAGCTCAAATGTCAGTTGTACAAAGTCCATGGATTATATGAGCATTCATTGTTCTAACATACCAGTATTTAAGAAGATGTACTATACAAAACTGTACAAAAAACGTATACGAAGCTATAGCTTAATGATTCAATTTGGCTGCTTTTGCTAACACCACATTTTACAAACACATGGACAGTTGAGGAAGTAATCCACTATATTTCTGAACATTTTGTTTTTAAAAACCCTGTTAAGCAGGTTTTTTGCCTGTAGCCATGGACACTTGGCAGTTTCTCTCCTCTGATAGTGTGGGGGAACTGCTGGGTCTCTAAGGACAAGTCAGGTAATGGTAGAGCTGGGAGCAGAGAGAGCCAGTAGCTGTAATGTTTGCTAAGAGGGGCACTAAGTGTGCAGAGATCTGCTGGTTTGTGGAAGAGAGCCATGGGCCTGTTCTTATCGGAGCTAACATGAGTCCCGGTGGCTTTGCCTGTAACACGACATCATTTAAGGTTCAACTAAAATCACAAGGCCCCAGGCTCTGGTGCCTAGCTGGGGCCAAATGCTTTGTACATGGCCCTCTCACATCGCAATACTCCATTTTCTCAGCCTGTTCCCCGTGTCCACGCCGAGTAGAAGAGCTTTAAAAAACCACAAGGAGGGGAACAAAGTAAAACCCTGACTGCCAGCGGGGGAAATGTAGGCTGGTGTTTATCAGAACATCACAAGCAAAGCATGAAACAAACATTAGTGCCCCTAAAGGACTTTGATTCCAGCAAGCCCACACTGAAATTCAACACCCACCCCCCCCCTTTCTCTTTTTGGGTTATCTTTTTACCTTTGTTTTCCGGAAGCTGCCCTGTAGGACTTATCTTCAGTCATTTGGCACAGCTTGACAAAACTGCCTTCTTCTCTGCTCACCTGAGTTTCTCTTTTTTTTCTTCTCTCTTCTTCCCCCCATTTTTTTTCTCTTCGTTTGCTCACTCTCAATGCCTAGGTGATCTGTCTGAACCCCCTCGTGCCTTCAAGAAAGGTTGGTGGCTTTGCTGCTTCTCTTCTTTTTTCCTCCCATTCCGTTTGTCACCTATGCCTTTCACCGCCTCTAAAAATGGCTCTTTTTTTATGTTGTGGTGTCATCAACTTCCTCATACCCCTCTTTGCTCTCCTCCCTCTCCCATGTTTTGTCTAGTTAGCCTCCTGTGATGCCTCACATGCTCACTCATTCGTACAGTCATTCATCGGGTGGGGGTTCATTTCTATTGAATGTGACAAGAGAAAAAGAATTGCAGTAGATTACTGGCTCAAGGTTAGAAATCCAGCTCACTGCACTCGGGATAGGCCTGAGGGCTGCTTTCCAGGCTTCTGTCCTCAGCTTCTCACTTCATTTTATGCCGTGTTTTATCTAATTATTACTGCCCCAGTCCTGCCCCGCTTCCCTACCAGATAGAACTCCTTTAAATGAGCCAGCCCTGTTGGAGGGCTGCACGATTTCACTGACCTGAAGCCAAGTTTAAGCTGGTCCAATTTGTTCCTGCCGTGCTGAAGCACAACCCTTTGACTTATCCTGGTTTATCCTGTGTGAGTGGAAATCCATGGGAAACCTGCTGATTCCTAGTTAGACTTTTATTTTTCTTCTTGGGAAATTTGCTCTCATCTATAATTCCAGAACCTTACTAAAGTGTGTGTGTGTGTGTGTGTGTGTGTGCGCGTTAAAGTCAGTCGGCCTTACTAAGACTGCATTTTTATTTCCGGGGTGAATTGTAATCAGTGGTCATCAAAGGTGACCTATTTTCATCTTCATTATTGGTAGTAATTTGTACGAGTAAAGGTTTATGCATTGATCCAGAACAGTAGCATCCATTTTTATCATGACTTAAAGGAAGATTGGAAAAGTTGCCCTGATAAATAGCAATGTATTGTAAACACACAGACCATCATACAATATTGGTATTAAAACAAGCTCATGTACAGATCCAAGGACTCCTGTGTGAGTCGGTGAGTGTGTGCTGCTGGTTTTACAAAGCTGCTAGGCCTTGTGCAGGAGGACTGTGGCCTGGACCTTTGATTTTTCTTGGGCACAAAACAGATTAATGGATCCTGCTTTATGAATGAAGGCCTCAGCTTGATGAGCACATGTATGGATTCACAAAAAGAAACAAATGATATGTACAAATATTTGATATCTCAATGTATATTTCGTTCAAATCAAAGAGACTCTTCTAGGAGGTTTTAGTCTGTGTGTGTGTGCGCGTCCAGCACATTCACTTATAAATACACAGGATGCCACTTGCACCGCAGCTTAACAGCTGGCAGTCAGAAAACGATATTTGTGCGTGTGTGACTGAGTTCTGGTGATCCCCACAGGTTCTGGCATGTCTGGGCTAAATGGACTGATCGGCGCAGAGGAGAGAATCATCAACAGCAAGGGAAGCAAGGGTAGCGACAAAGTGGTGAGTGCTTTTCCCTGCCCGCCTGCCTGCCCGTCATGGCGTCTGCAACCCCGTTGGTCAGACATGCCAGCCCGTCTTACCTCTGGTGTGACCTCTTAGTCCTGCACCCATTCTTCTGCATCTGAGAGCTGGCTAAGTCAATTTAATCGAAATACTAATCTGACACCCAACTCCGATGAAACCACTGCAAGGCACACTTTTAGAAGACCAAAATAACCCACACAGTGTGCTTGTTCTATCACATTCTAACACTTTACGATTGATCTAAATCTTGGCACTAGGTTGTCCTCCTGCACCCTGTGTGTTAAGCTTTTAATGAGTTAAATGGTTCCTGGAGCTGGAATGACCTCCTCTCTCAGAATTTCTGTGGTCTTGTTTCTATAGCCCAGCAGCCATTTGCATGTTTCTGTGCCCAAATGCTTGTTGAGGGGTGTTGAATGACGGGCAAAAATTATTGTAATTTGCATGCTGTGCGTGAGTGTGTGTTTGTGTGTGTAAATTAATGTGTGTATGTGTTTGCTTGTATGTGTGTTGTTGCTGCAGCATATTTTTGTCAGCTTGTCAGCATTTCCCTTGTCACAAGTCACATAGAGAGCATTGGTAGAAGCATCCAAGTTGCTAAAAGCTGAATCCTGTGCAGTAAAATGGGTGGCAAGATTCATATTTATTTTTAAAAATGGTTTTCACCCGTCTCACAGTATCACAGTTGTTTTTGTAAGTCACCTATTTTTAGTCTTGAAGATATTTCATAGCTTAGTAAATAAGTGTTTCATTAAGTCAATGATACAAACAGTTCATTTCAGACCTCCAGTGAGAAGGGAGAAAAAATGTAAACATTTTCAATATTCTCCTTCTCTCTCTCTCTTTCTCTCTCTTTCTCTCTCTGTAATTCACGACAGTTTAACATCTCTTACAACCGTGTTTTGCATTTCTGCCCATGTATCCTACTCAAAGGGAAGAAAAAGCACAATTTGATGTCACCTAAACCACCAACACCCATATCTCCTATACTCAGATGCACACAAATACACACACACACACACACACAACACTAACACACACACATGCATTCACTTACTTTGACGAGTTTAACTTGGCCTGCCCTGTCTGTGTCGACAGGTGATTGATGAGACTCTGGATGTTAAAGAAGTGATTTACAGTGCAGAGAAAATCAGCGTTATGCATGATGATGAGATGGTGAGTACAGTGCCCCCCAGTGGTCTCTCTGGGGAACTGCAGACAGATTTGTGTTTTTAGAGTTAAGGGGGGAATCCTGCTTGTGTCCTCTGCTGGCGCCGTGTACCAGCCACGGCTTGAGCAGACAAGACGGCAACTTGCACCCTCATTACACACACTGTGAAGTTTTCCATCTAGGTTCAAATGTCTGACTGCCTTTTCACTGCATGTGTATGTGAGTGTTGATATGTAGATGTTTGTGTGTGTGTGTATGTGTGTTTTTGTTTTCCTTATTTGGGTCTGTTGTAGATGGATGTGGTTATGAGGTAATTTCCTCTATATGTGTGTTCGACAAATGTTTGTATGCTAACAACCTTTGTGCATCAAAGAACAGGCATGGCAGTATGTCTCGCCTGGCATCATATGTTTGAAGGAATATAACGCCATATGTAATTATCAGTATATCAGTGTAAAGTTAAAAATAAAATAGTTTGTCAATGATGTCCATATAAAACCAAAGACTGCTGCATGCTAAACTTTCTTAGTGTTGTCCGTCATGCATGTGTAAAAAATTCGGCTGTGTTTATATTATAAAACATTTACCTTAATTTTGTGGAGTATTATGGGATATAGTCATTTTCTTTTGGCTTTTGGCATTGAAGTTTTCAGCATTGCTTAAGTAATCCATCTGTGACTTCATCCAAGATAAAGAGATGAATATTCCGCATTCTCTTTCATGAAGTAATGCATTGTCATAGAGTCTTATCAGATTTAAATCTTTTGAGCATTACTCTAAGACAGTTGTCCCACTTCAAAACCTCAGTAAACAATAAGTATATCGATGACTAAGAATTATGATAGCTCAATTGTGTAATTTCTTCATTTCATGTTTTTTTTTTTCTGACTCCTCTGTAATAGGAAACCTTCCGTCCTCTGGGAGAGGACTTCAGCTTTGGGAGCAGCGCTCTCATTGGCCTGCTCGTTATTGCTGTGGCCATAGCAACTGTGATTGTGATCAGCCTGGTTCTGCTTAGGAAGAGGCAGTATGGCACCATAAGCCATGGTATTGTGGAGGTGAGCCACCAGTCATTGCTGGAAGACTGGAACTTCAAACATGGGAAGGGCTATACAATATTAGTTGTCAAGTAGTATTCAGTTTGGCTTGAACTGATTAATTCTTCACTCTCGCAGGTTGATCCCATGCTCACTCCTGAGGAACGTCACCTTAGCAAGATGCAGAACCATGGGTATGAGAACCCAACCTACAAATACCTGGAGCAGATGCAGATTTAATCTGGGAGAATGTGTGGCGCGGTGTAGATGGAGAGAAGGAGAGTGAGGCTGTGGAAAGGGGGAACATACTACTGACCAATAACAAAACTGCTCTTGTCAAAATCATTTCATGCATCAGAAATGACTATTCTGGTCCATTTAAAAACAATTCTTAGATAATGCTACTACTTCTACTGTTGTATCATTGAGCTATGTTTTACTCTTTTACTTTTATCTTTTGAAAGCCGCTGTATCTGAGATTTAAATTTTTTGGAAAATGTGATTCTGCAAAATTCTCTGTAATTACACACAAGTATCTGAGAGTTAGATGCGTTACTATCTTGTTTTTAAATGTTTTTTCTCTCATTTGTAAAAAGGCAAATCAGACTAAACAGATTTGAAATAGTGAAATATGACTAAATGAGAAACAATCAACAGCAAGACATTGCCTGTTCTCTGTAAAAACTCCTCCGATGTCCCGCTGATGGTCCACTCATTCAGACGGTCCTTTTCCTTTTCGATAGATTGCTTGTATATGAAGATTCTTTGTACCGACCTAAATGTATAGTGAAAGAAATGAGAAAATATGATAAGAAAATCACTGAATTCATTTACTTTGTTTTTTATTATTATAAACAAATCTATCTATCTGTCTGTCTATACATATATATGAAAAAGTAGGTGTTTTCTTCAACATGGTTCTTGTTTCGCAGAGCTAATGTGCTGGCGGAGGTACTGATTTCAAGTGGTGTGACCTAAGTACTGATGGTCACATGGGTTCTGAAGGTGAAAAGCCATGAGAGGTTTATGCATAAGGGTTCAGGCCTCCAGTCTTCCATACAGACAAACACTTTTTTAAACGTTCTTTTTAACTTTATGAATAATATCACTCCTCGTGTCACAAACTCACAGACAGACACTGTGTCCTGAGATAATTTGGAACAAACCTTTGTGCAAACATACCGACCAATTTGTGTATTTGCCCTAATGAGAGAGGTATTTATATTTTGGTATAGGTATTATTCCATAAACATACATGCATACACACAAGCATGCACACATATACCTAAATGTCAAGTGTACATACAACATTTGCTTGTTAGATGTTTGCCGGAGTCGCTGGTGAAGTTGTGACTCCACATTGTTTTCTCCACTCTGCTTTACTGAATGTGAGGACAGAGACTATGTGTAATTGGCCCCATCAAAATGAAGAAATGCCTGAAGCATAAATTGGATATAAACGTATTCAAAATTGAAGTAACATTTCATGTTTCACACTTTGTTTGTCTATATCAACTTAAATGCACCTCAAAAAGATGATGAAGCTGGAGGCCTGGACAAGATCAGAGCTTTACTGATTGTTCTGAACGATTGCAAGTGTGTATATTTATGCAGTTCAAGGATGCACAGAAAGAGTTATAATCATTAAATCATTTTTTCCTCTCCTAGTAATGTCTTTGTATGCTTGTATAGTTGATGTTGCAATCATGACTTTTATGGAGGACAACCTGTGGTGTGCATTGTTCTTATATGAAATGATATATATTTTTAAGTTTGTTCTCTTTTTTTCTATTTTTTCTCTTCCTGTGACAGTATCTCTGTATGTGACTGTCTCACTATGCACCCAAAATGGCTTCAAAATCTTGAATCTTGTTAATTGCCTGTTTGATGGTGGATTGGCTTAAGAGGTGACAACAACTAATAAGTGGAATACATCAGTTGAGAAGTAGGTGGACTCCAGTTGAAATTGATTTGGTTGCAGGGGGGAAACACATCAATAAACTCACTACTTCCATTTAGGAGTGGCGTGTGTTCATTATTACCTCATATGAAGTCTCACACTCCACACATTTCAATGACCTCTTCAGAACAAAATACATCACCAAGTTTGCATTAAACTTACTTATATTGTGAAGACATAACTAATATTGAAAATGGCTATCATTGATGGAAATGATGTCAAATTAA
>NC_045160.1:19160783-19235543 GCF_900700415.2 Clupea harengus
GTTATGCTGATAGTTGCTTACGAAGCAACATCATTAGGAGGACTGACTTCATCAGATTCTATTAAAATATCAGGTAAAAAAAAGAACCAATAACGGTTTAAAAGTTGCTTGGGACACCTTGTGTGTGTGTGTGTGTGTGTGTGTGTGTGTGTGTGTGTGTGTGTGTGTGTGCGTATGTGTGTGTGTGTGTGTGCGTGCGCATGTGTGTGTGTGTGTGTGTGTGTGTGTGTGTGTGCACGCATGCAAGGGGGCATCAGGCGGTCACGGGAAAAGCAGTGGAGCAGAGAGGGGGCTTGAGGAGAGAGAGCTGGGGGGGGGGGGGGGGGCTCTGTGTTCACGGGTCAGTTGCTGCTGAGGAGCCCATCAGTATGCCACATCAAAGCACGGCCAGAAATACCTAACACTCTGGCTTGTGTCTCTTTCAAGGAACAGGGAGGAAGGGGCCGAGCAGGCAAATAATCAGGAAAGAGAGCAGGATTCAGACTTGTCCATATCATCTCCTTGTAATACAAAATTTTACACATACAATGGCTAAAATCCACCAACTGTGGAACACAAATGAAACAAAAGAATAAAAATTATCTTATCAACAAAAAAACATAAATAATATAAAAGATGAACATTTTAAAAACAGATACATTCATATGAAATATTATATCACTACTACAAAAAATAAATAAGTAATCTAAGCTTTTTCTTCTTTTTTTCTGATAGACCTCCCAATGGAGTAGTAGTTTCAGTTCTGTGTCACTTCTTCAGCGTACTGTTTTGCTCCTCTCTTTTCACTCTTTTCTCTTCTCTCTCTCTCTCTCTCTCTCTCTCTCTCACATACACACACACAAACACACACACACATACGAACACACACACACAGACACACACACACACACACACACACACACAGACAACATCACGCACTCTCTCTTTTCCAGCTCAGGGAGCAGTTTCTGTAGTGTCCTTAGTGTCCCACAAAGTCGCTGATCATGCTAGTGCTTTCCTCTGTCCTCCATTCCTCCTCTTGTCTTCTCCCGGGTCCTCTCCTCTTTTTCCCCGCGTACGCATGTTTGTGTTCAGACCTCTTGCACACCAGACTGGATGAGGTCTCCATTTAGAGAGCTGGAGGAGATGAAGGATACTTTCTCCTTACAGTCCAAATCCGCCAGACTCTCCCAGCACACCACTGGCTCCTCAGTCTCCTCCATCTGGGGCTCCTCATCTGGAACATTCATGGAGAAGAAATGAATTCCAAAGGGAGTGAAAACCACACAGAGAACAAGACATTCAAAATACTTCACAAACAAGCATATAGTTTTGAGCACTCCTTGCATGTAATAGTTATTTCAGTAGTCACGGTACAACATTGCACTGCTGCATACTGCAATGGAAATGCATTTCTGACTGATGGTGTCCAGAATCAACACAAGCTGACATGTGCCACTTTAGAAATGGGCTCTCTCAGGACAAGTTATCAGAAATTGAAATGTGTCCGTGTGTCTCCCCACACATCAAACTACTATTTAGATTAGTGGCTGTAATATGCATACAGAGCAGTGACAGAGAGATAAACACAAACATATGTGACAGTCTTTGCTATGAAATAAGGCAGCAGGCCTCACAGACGACTCCTATTAGAGCCTCATCACGATGAACGTGTGAGATGTTTGACAGTTTACCTCTCTCCTCCACAGAGCTGGGCTCCTGCTCCCCTGGGGAGCTCTGGGGAGGGGGCAGAGTGTTGCCCTGGTCGTCCTCCAGGTGGTAAGGCCTGTCGTTGCGGGCGTGGGGCGGGAGCTGGGGACTGCCAGAGTTCACGTAGCACTGTGGCGAGACGTGGCTTAAGGGAACCATCTCAAGACCGTCCGTCTGGCACGGTGCCACGCGGTGCATTAGTGGGAGGGTGCCACCGGGGAAAGTGCCATTGGTTTTTGTGTAGCACCTGAGAATGAGCGCGCGCACACACACACACACACACACACACACACACACACACAGTGGATTAGTTGTCATGAAGCAAAGTGCTTTTTCAATAGTGGAAATAGTGAGAACTGTCAAAGTTAGGATGACAATTTGGGCAAGAAAGTGTCTTCTAAAATACTGAACCTACTGAATAGTTTTCTGGTTTTGTTAGACCTGTCACAATACAACATTACAAAAGTGTTGGATTAACGATGTAATGCTATTTTACAAAAACATGATCCCTTTAAAGATTTGAAGCCACTGCCTCAAGTTTTAAAGTATGCTTTTGCTTCGCTAATGACTCTCACTCTCCTCAGCAGAACCTCCTCCCTCAATTTCACAGATACACACACTGATGCACTGGTATATGGGGTTTCATCCTAAAGTAAACAAAGCTCATGTCACCTGCACTGGACTCAAACTGCAGTCTCAGGCATGGGTTTTGGGCATGCTAACAAGGAAGCTAAAGCCCATATTATATCGACTGGATGCTGTATTTGTGTGTGTGTGTGTGTGTGTTTGTGTGTGTGTGTGTGTGTGTGTGTGTGTGTGTGTGTGTGCGTGCGTGCGTGCGTGCGTGCGTGCGTGCGTGCGTGCGTGCGTGCGTGCGTGCGTGTGTTTGATTTATACTGTAGTTTTTAGAAACTCCTTCCCAAATGATACCATCTTTGATAATGCTGGGATCCAGACCATCAGCTGATAGAATATGACGTGTGTTGACTAAGAGGCTAAACGACTCATACGTATAAGACCAAACATGTGAGACCAAAACGAGCTTCAAAAGAACCCGCGTGTATACAGCAACTGACAACTGAGTTCTATGTGCGCATGTGTACAAGTCCTTCAGTCTTGTTTTACCTGTTGTTGTTGCAGAAATTCTGGCAGCTCATGCAGTCAGAAGCGTCAGCCTGGGGCAACGTTGTATATATGGCTCCTCCCTATAGTATCAGAACAAAGACATCCATCACACTTTCTGACAACTACAGTACTGCCGCTGGTGGAAACAGTACAGTTTTGACAGCCCATACAAACAGCGTGGAAATGTCTGACAAGGTGTTAAGTTGTGTCATGAATCTTTTCATTTAAGCTGTTGACAGTTGCAGTCTTCCCCTGACTGATCATGGCATATGAGTTAACAGTGTCGAAGACGTCAGTGCTAGTATGACAGGAACTTACATTGTGCAGGTGATGGGGATGGGAGTGCTCGTAGTCCATGGTGCCGTGCGGCAAGGCGGTATCCCTGGGGTGGGAGTGGTTGGTGGGGTACAGACCACCAGTGCCATTGAGCAATGCCAAGCCATTGGGCACCTTGTGGTGCAAGTGGTGGCAGCCCTGCGATAGCATGGGGGTGCTGTGACTGTAACCATTGATGCGACTGGAACCGGACAGGGCGGCGTACTCCAGCACGTGTCCATTCATCTCCGCTGGTTGGTACAGGTAGCCAGGTGGATCGTACTCTGTCAGGGACCACATCACACTTCAGTTTCACACGTAAATTACTACCAACAGGACACTGATGATAGCAAACCTTGCTTGTTTTTGTCTCTTGTCTCTGTCTCTTTTTTGCTAAGCTAAGCTAATTAAGCTAAGCTATCTGCAGGGATGGCGATAATCATCCTCAGAGTTACCAAGTTTCTTTGCAAATGCTTGAGTTGTCCTGGAGGGGCCAATCCGGCCTTTGTGTAAAAAAACGAACCCAATGAAAACCGGTGTGTGTGCAGCTGTGTGGGGACTCACTGTGCATGCTGTTCTGCTGACGGTTCCTCCACAGACACATGGCAATGAACGCCAGAAGGATGAGCACCATCACGCCGAGCACACAGCCCACGATCACCGACAGGAGTCCACCAGCAGAAGCAGGGGGTTCTGGGGGATCGGGCTCAGGTGGAGTAATGGGGTGCTGGCTGGGAAGGCCCGGGGGCTGGCGTGCTGCACGGGAACAGAGATAGAATTCACTTGGAGATAAGATAACAACAACAACACTAAGGTAACTTATGGAAAAATAAATCACACCCATAGCCTAATCTCCAGGACATGGCATAATGATACATACGCAGCAGTCAAACTGACAAGACCACAATAGCCTTTTCATTGACTAGTCTTTTCACACGGATCCTGTGTCCTTTGTGACTATACTTGGGCTCTTGTTTTTTTTATAACTCCAAGAACCCTCTCTACCGACTGCACTCCATTGAAGAATCACCATAACAGTCCAACAGAAATGTATTCTTTACTTTGACTTTTATTGCTGCACACACCAGGATTAAAGACAAATTGTGAGTGTTAGTGTTGGTCGGCTCTCACCTTTGGTTTCACAGATCATGACGTTACTGAATTCACTCTCCCCTCCATCATTAAAGCACTGCATCTTGATGTCATAAGAGGTCTCTGCCTGAAGCTGGCCAATCAGGTGCCAGTGCTTGTTGCCTGGAGATGAAGGGGGGAAGGTGACATAGTTACACTGAGCTGCATGTGAAAGCCAGTGTTGTTCCTTCTCAACCACATTCATATGTTCCCCCACTGCCTCTTTTTCCTTCTCTCTCTCTCTCTCTCTCTCTCTCTCTCTCTCTCTCTCTCTCTCTCCCTCTCTCTCTCTCTCTCTCTCTGTGTGTGTTGGTTCCACCAGGGCTCAGACAGTGGGTCTACTCCAGACAAACTCCATATATGGCAGCTTGCTGTTTGTTCTGGCCAGCCTCCAGAATCCCTGCAGCACACACACTGGGCAAGCGGTACTGTGCAGTACAGACACATATACACACATCTATGCACAGACTCAACTCCTCCACCATATGAAGGCTCTTTAATCTGGCATGGTAGCCTTTCTAAGAATAAGTCTCTCTCCATCTGATTCAATATAAACTCAATAGAGACTGTCACACCCACATATGAAACAGAGCAGGCACAGGTTTTGGACACAACAGTTATTCAAAAGAAGCATACACATACACACAGAGACAGGCGCACACATAGACACCCATAAGAGAGACACACAAACACACATACACAAACACACTCAGGCAACTGAGTAGTTTGGCCTAAAGTACGTGGCCGTGATCCCTGGCAGTATGCAGCACAGAGGGAGCTCTGGGGTCAGAGGTCAGGGGAGGGCTCAGTGGATGAGACGATGTGAGGCGGTGTGAGTGGAGGTAAGGCAGTAGGGGGGTGGGTCAGTGGTCACATTCCTTGTGTCAACCTGAGCTCCACTGGACCAGGCGGTGTAGGGTTACAGTTCAGGGCCATTAGCGAGGCAGCCATTTATTAAAAACACATTTTCTCCTGCCTCATTACCTCAGTCCAGCATATCCCTGCACTACCCATCCATCAACACACTGACCTGCCCAACCCCAGTAGCACCACATATCCATCACACACACACACACACACACACACACACACACACATACACACCCTTTTATATATGCACACCGAATATGCACATAAACATAAACGAGGCACACTCACTAACCTTCCACTGTATCTCTCTTGTAGTCACTGTCGTTGTCACTGTCCGTGGGCCTGTAGTAGATGTATAAGCCCTGGATGGGGGTGTTGTTGTTACTGGATGGTGTGTACTAAAAAAAAGGGTAAAAAGAAGAAATAGAGTAGAAAGTTATGAAAGTAACAAAGCAGGACAAATGATACATGTCCTGAAATCCCTTTGAGTATTGTTGAGTTATGAGTCACACTCAGTTGAGATCTATTTACTCTTATTGCAGGAAAACCTGCTGTAAACTGGCCTCAGAGCAGTATGGTGGGAGTAATACACGTATGCAAGTGGGGAATAATGAAAAGTGATCCCCGTAGCAGTGGGACTGGGCTGGGTAGAGGCAGTGACCTCAGTAAGGTTAAGATTACAGAGAGGGTTGAGAACATAGCTGGCCCACTTCAAGCGCCGCGGAGCCAGGCAGAGAAGTGGGTCTGTCTGGTGGTCACAAACCAACAAACCCTGAAAAGAAAAGAAAAGTCTCCCCCCCCCCCCATCTCTGTATGTACGTCTACCCCCTTCTCTCACATTCACTCTTAATATAGCCCTTCACTCCTCTCTCCTCCAAATCTGCACAGGGCTATCTATCAGCCCTGGAAAACCACTCTGATTCTTAGTCTGTCTGTCTGTGTATGTGTGTGTGTGTGTGTGTGTGTACGTGTGTGTACGTGTGTGTACGTGTACACATGTGGATGGATTAGGGGAGGGTCAATCCAGGGCTTGGCATACAGACAGCTAGTGAAACAGCAGTAACATGCTGCACATACTGACTAAACATGAAAGGCCATTTGTCCCAGTGCCACTGTGGGGTCCTGCAGGCCTTCCTGCTGTGGATGTAATGGATGTAAGATAGCTCTATAAAAAAATAAAAAATAAATATATATATACCTATATATATAAAAGATATCTCTATAAGGTGAGCAAGTGTTGCTGCTGTACTCACAGTCCAGCGCAGCATGATCTGAGTGTCACTGACTGCGTCAGTGTTGGAGATATGTGGCCCATTTACAGGGCGGTTTGAGATGGGAGGACCGACTGCAGACACCTGGTAAGGCCTGGAGGTGGCGCTGTGAGGGCTGTCCCCAAACATGTTCATGGCGATCACACGGAACCGGTATGTGGAACCTGAACATATGGGAAAGATGAGAGCAGAAACCTGTCAGTGTGACAAATGTCAGTAATCTACTTCAACTTCGCTTAGAATAGCCTTAAAGGTGATTAAATAGTATGACAGTTGTTCAGCCTTTTTCCATGTACTCTGTGGTGATATAGGCATACAAGTTATTTTCCTTGGGAAAGTGTGAAGCATGCAAGAGTAGTTAGGAAAAGAACCCTGTTAGGGTGAAAGTATGTCTGGGAGGAGGCCAGCATCTTTGGTCATGTCACAGTCTGTCAGACTCACCTGGTTCTAGATTGCGAACCTCCACTGACAGTTTTAAAGGTGAGATATTATCAGCAGCAACCATCCACTCTCCACTCCGCCCCTGCTTGCGATATTCGACACGGAATGCTGTGATAGGAGAGCCGCCATTGGCCCGTGGAATCCAAGTTACATATGCTGAACTCTCAGTTGCCATCGAGATAGTAGGCCTATCAGGAGCCTCGGGGACAGCTAGAAAAAAAAAGAAAAAAAAACATGACGTGGCATTAACGATTTCTTTACAAAGAGACATTAGAACAAATGGAGAAGGATATTAGAAAGATCTTCTCCATCTCTCTGGGCGAGATGAGAAGGGTGGGGAGATAACAAGACACATACATAACCATGGAGGACAGCAGGGAATGTGTACTTACTGAGAGAGCGCTTAGCCATAGAGAGGCAAGGAGAGAGTGAAAGGAGAGAGAAAGGGGTTAGGAAAATAAAGACAGCAGTGGTTGTTATGATTCCAATAAGCACATACACACACACACACACACTTGAATGGCCTTTCCACACACACTACACACATGCGTATGCAAAGAGTTGAATGCTTTGGACAGCAACATTAACTTCGTTGGGAGTATTTACTAAAATGTTTTGCCTAAATGCCACTGTAGTTATCTCCCTCCTCCCTCTCTCATTCCACACACTTGAAATATCTCTCACTCTTTCAGCATGTAAACATTTTGTTGTGATTTGTTGTGTCCATCGCTGTGAACACTCTCCTGTTTCACCCAGTCTCTTTATATGGTCTGTGATACACTACACTTTTTGCAAGAAGTCAAATAAGATAAGCTACAGCATCTGAATTCTTTGCATGTAGCGAAGATCATTCATAATGAATTTGCTCCTGTTAAGATGTATTCAAATAAATGATAATACACATTTAATCATTTCAAATGGAATCTTGGTAATGACCATCAGCAATTAAACTCACTCACATAAAACACATACCCATCCCTTTTTTCCCCTTGTACATTTCCATGACAGCGTACAGGCCAAGAAAAACTAAACAGAACAGATACCATCCAAACATCCAAAGTTAGACAGTGGAAAAACGAAGAGGCTATGCAAAACATAAGATCATATTGTATATGAATCCATTGAAATAATTTATAATTGCAAATGTCTTAATGGTTAAACTGGTCTATAATCTTTTCCATCAAAGAATTGAACCATGGGCCATTTTTAGGCACACATGCTGCAGTATGCAGGACTGCTAAGTGCTTAAAGGTGCAGTATGCAGAACTGCTAAGTGCTTAAAGGGTACCCAAGAGCTCCTCTTACCTCTGTCTGGAATAACCACACCATAGTGTGTGTTGCTATTTTTATCCTCCGGAGTTTTCTCAGGTACAGAGACGGCCGGAGATTTGGATGGAATCTTGTTGGCGGGTGAGATTCTTTCTGTGGGTCAGTATAATGATAAAGAAAATTTCAAGCAATATGCCTTTTAAAAACTAATGCCAGTACTGACATATGTTGACTATCTAATGTAGCTATTGACAGAGCATCACATTATGCTACTGGAAAAATCCGGAGGAGAGTATAGGTGACTTCTGATCTGTACTGCTTTTCTTATCGCTTAAGTCAATTATTATATTGAGTTCATATCTGACACTTTATCCCATGTAACAAGATCACTCTTTGCAAAAATACCTATTTTCAATAACAACTTTACGTTACTGGTCAGCAACACATGTCTGAGCTGATTTGTCGTGGTCTAAAATGATATAGTCTGTGGGAGTGAATTGGTGTACTGACCCTTCCCCGTTCGGAAGGTGAGCATGGCGGGCTGCCCGTCCCCCACGGTGCTGCGCGCCACCATCAGCACCTCGTACAGGCTGGTGGCCTCCAGGTCATTCAGACGCAGCGTGTTCTCACTGCCAGGCACCCGCACTGTGTGCCAGCTGCCCACTACATTTCCCATCTCGTTCACCTGCAATACACACACACATACACACCTTTACTACAGGCTCATGGTGGCTGGGCCACCCCTTCTGCAAACAATCCTAGCAGATAAGCATACTTACCACACTCTCACAGGCAGAGAGCCATTCCACATATCAAAACCAAACAAACAGACGGACTGGCCTTTTGCCTGTGTCAACCTTCTTTCCAGATCCTGGCCTTGACCGAGTGAAATCTACTCGGTGCATCCGAGACAACTGTCACATTTTCCAGGGCCAGTAAACTTCAACAGCCTACACATTCTTAACAAGCCAACTATCCCAGTTTTTACAGCCCGAGTGAGCACGTTATCAGATGAAATACAACCTTTAAAAAGGAAATGGCTCCTTACCCAATCAGGCCTGCTCTTTTCATTTTTAGTCATTACCCTGGGCTGGAAAAGCCGTTGGCTCAAATGAGCCTAGCAGTGGTTATGTGAAATCGGAATGGGTCATTCCAGGTCAGCTAACCTAGGGCTCAGCGGGTCAAGTGAGGGTTTTTCCATGGAAAAAAAGTCAAGCCAAAACGTGCAGACATGCCAAATTTCTAAATTGCACTCTGAGATTTCCAGTCGGTATAATTAGTATTTAAAAGTTTGCCCTTTTCAGGTTCTTTAGATCTTGGACGGTGTATCTCTTCTGGCCAGGCTAAAGCATGTTTGGAGAGAACAGCAGGCATTTTCAGTTTTGGTGTCCTACAGGCCTACATTGTTGTGTTAAGCCTAAAATAAAAAGCCTGCTGTCCCCACTTGCTTTGTGATGAAGGAAGAATTATTAAATAAAGACCTTAAGATAAACACAACTGTCATTCCCACTTAAGACAATTGTTTTATTTTATTGACTAACTATCTGATAGACAAGATGCCATATGCAACAATGTTTTAGTGATTCTATGAACGTGCTGACTTGATAGCAAGACATTTTGTTTTTGTTAATGGTTAACAGTCACATGAAGGGGAGATAAAGACACCTGTCCTTCCCACTAGCCTGCCAAGCCCTTAGTGAGCTGATGTGGAATGACCCAAATTGTAGATATCATAGCATAGTATGTCTGTAGATAAATCGACAAATAGATACTTTATTAATCCTGAAGGAAAGGGGGGAGGGGGGTTAGAGAGAGATAGAGAGCAGGTTAATGTGTGTTTGTGTATATGTACAATGTTTTTAGTTTTTTTCCATTTGCATACCTTACGGTATTTGACAAAGTACGCATTGATAGGGATTTCTGCGTCTCTGACAGCCTTCCACTCCAGGTCGTAGATGTCAGGCCTGTGAGTCTGCGGAGGGCTGATGATGACCGGTGCTTCAGGAGTGGGCCGGTCGCTTGTTCTCTCCGTGGGCTGGCCCATGGGGTCACCGAGTCCCTCCTTGTCAAGCGATAAGAACAGCTCATCTCCCTCGTCACTCTGAAAAGGGTGGATGGAGGGTAGGGTCTCCCCTGGCATCCCCAACGTGCTTGGCTGAGGATCTGTCACACACACACACACACACACACAGAGAGCCCAACTGTGAGGATAAGCTTTTAGTGAATAGATCAACAGAGGCTATATCCCTGCTTGATTAGAATGATTTCTTAACGCTATGCAATCTTTTTCTAACTTATGCAGGCATGCAGTCCTGTCTGGTGATTGGTCATGGCCATGCTTTGACATCCGCAACACAGTAAAGGAAACATCCGATCATCTGTGTTTCAGCAGCCCTGTAGGGACAGTGTCGCTCTGACGGGATCTTAGCAGACGCACTGGCTGCTGGGAGAAGCCCAGGCAGAGCTGGATCAAACAGTGACTGGGCTGGAAGGTTTGGCACTGTGAGCAAACTTTTTTCAATCTACATAAAATAACAAGCCAGGCCTACGCAGCCCTGCATAATAATGCTTTGTTTGTTTGTTTGTTTATTTGTTTGTTTTTACATTAAAACTGCACTGCAGCCAGAAGTCCACCTGGGAAATTAAGCAAGCTGGGAACATTATAATGCCTGACACGAATTTGGCAGCCGTGGGGGTGGAATGTTCTCTGCAATGTCTTGGAGGACAGGGTTTGTGTGTGTGTGTGTGTGTGTGTGTGTGTGTGTGTGTGTGTGTGTGTGTGTGTGCAAGCAGTGTACAAGAGAGGGCCAGCCTGGCTCACTGGTACACAGGCTAGGAGTAACAGCAGGAGTGGCTGCATAATTTAGGAGCGGGAGTGTAAACATATGGAAATAGTGCTCTGAGGAGCGAGGTTTGCCATGGGGACGTGGACTAGGGTCGTGTGCCCTGATTGGCTTGCAGGTTTTTTCGTGTGTGGTGATGGTTTACTTTACAAAACAAACAAGCCGTAAGCTGGTAACACGAGAGCTGGTGCTGGGAACACCGCCAGCTGCCTTGCATTCCACGCACCGATCATTCAAATACCAGGGAGAATCACACCACAAGCTCACACACAAACACACAAACACACACGCTTACACTTTCTCTATGCTTAACGCGCTCTACGGTTTCTCTCTCCATTGCCCACTCTGTCTATCTTGTCTCATTTTTGTTCCATCTCACTGCTTTAAAGCCACTTCTCACGCTGCACTGTGTGTTATCTCTATTTGCCGTCTATCGTGCACTTTCTCCATCCGTTCTTTTTCTCCCTTTTTTCACGTAGTTGTGAATAATGTGTGCATTATCCTCTGGCCGAGGGGCGCAGTGGGAGTCGATAGATCTTTGCTCAGCACTCATAAAGACTCCAAACACAGTCTGAGGCTTGTTCCACCTGGACAGAAATGAAGGCTGGGCATGTGGAGCTCTGCAGAGGTCAGTCCATTAGCTCAGAGAGACACTAAATCACCCGAGTGACTCACCTACAGTCAGCGTGGCCTCTGCCTGTACCGAGCCCTGCTGGTTGGAGGCTTCACAGAAGTACTTCCCAGCGTGGGCTGTGGAGACCGCCTGGATGTAGAGTGTGCTGCTCCCCGGTCTGGACCAGACGAGATGGGGAGGACCGTCGCCAGGGGCTCTGGCCGGGGCCGGCTGTGGCAGGAGCAGAAGGGCAGGGTCCATGGCAATGGGTCCAGCGGCGTTATGCCAGCGGATGACGGGTAGGGGCTGACCACTGGCGTTACAGTTAAGAGTCATGGCACCACCCTCCACAACTGTGGTGCTCATGGGAGCAGTCAGGATGACAGGCGGCGAATTGGGACCTAGAGCGACATTGAAAACAAAGTATACATACACGTTAAATTATATAATAAATTAGATTATGTCTGAGAGGCTTGCCCACAGAGGAAGCTGTCTAGCCCACCCCTATCTGATTCTCTTGACATCTCCAGACCTAACAGTGCAGTTCTCTACCTCCCCTATCAAACACATATATGAAGCCTCAGAATAAACACCCATGCTCTTTACTGCGTTTTATCACAGCAAAAAAAAATAAAAAAATCTCTCTCCCGCTCTGCCAAGAAAAAAAGACACAACCCACACAATGTTTTTTTTATACTTAACGGGAGGCCAGTGTATCTATTCCTTCATTAATCACGCAGGGGGTGATGGGATGGAGGCCTGACAAGCAGCTGCAGGAGCGTACCATGCTGAGAGTGCGGGGTGCAAGGAGGTTAGTGTGTGTTCATAAATAAAAGGCAGGCTGTGTATGATGTTGACAGCTGGGTGGTCTGTTCCTCGTCATAACCTTCTACAGCAACTCCTTACATTCCACTGTCTGGGGGCTTATCCCTGACAGAGCGCACAAAGCTCACACTCATGGTGCAGCCTGTGCAAGCCCAGCTTCTGAGTTGCTATCCTCTCATTTGCTCAGTTTCCCCCTCCATTTCACATCTCTCCTCAGCAGTTCTCCTCCCTCCTGTACAATGCCATCCCCCTTTCTGTTCTGCTTTCTCTGCACTCTTCTATTTTCATCCCCCCTTCGACAAACAGAAATGACCAGTCTTTATAAAATAACTGATTTGATCTCTATTATGTCACATTGTAAGTGCTGCCATATTGAAACCACTTTTTTTTTTACTTGGTTAATTGAGAATGGACCAACCTGATTGGACAGTGAGTCTGCCGCTAGACTGCACCGAGCCAATCCCATTGTCCAGCAGGCACTGGTACATGCCCTGATCCTGTTGTAGCAATGAGGAGATGATGAGAGAAGAGCCAGACATCTGGAGGTGGGGTGAGCGGCTGATTGGGTTAGAGTTGAAAAGCCAGGTGACGTTGGGGGTAGGATTTCCCTTCACTTGACAGGTAAATTGCACAGAAGAGTTGAGAGGTGACACCTTGTCAGTCAATCCAGCAACTAGTGATGAAGGCTCTGAAAGGCACAAGCAAGGACATTTTTAGCTATATCACCTGCTCCTTTTCTGCTAGAATATTCTATTTTATTATATAGATATTTGAGCTGTAGCATCTATGCTGGTCTATGTATCTGATTGAGCTTCAGTATACATTCAGTTTAGTGGGAGATTCCAGTCCTTACTAGCACTGTTACCGTATCCACAGCTAAATCAAGAAAATGGCATGAATAATTTGACAATTATGTGCCTTAAACTCACCAAGCACATTCACAGTATAGTTGGCACTGGCCATCGTGCCTCTGTTAGTCTGCACTGTGCAGCGGTAAGCCCCACTGTCAGCAGACATCATGTCAGTCAGCACCAGGTTTCTATGTAAGACTCTTCTCCTTGAACCCAGTGACACCTCCTTCCCATCCTGGGTCCACTTGACAGCAGATGATGGATTCCCAGACAGGACACATTCCAAGGTGAGGGACTTGGACTGTTCCACAGACAGGTTTAGGGGGGTAGTGGGATAGATGATCATTACAGGAGCAGCTTCATCTGGGTGGGGATTGTGGAGACAGGTTAGTGTTCCATGTGAGCAGTCTCATTGCTTATGCCATAAACAGTGACGGCATCATAATCCAGTACAAAATCTGAGCTAATGCAATTATTTAATTCCGATCTGATCTAATCCCATCTAATTATTTGGTACTGGTCAATAAACATAAGAAAGTTGTCCTTACCTTTCACTACCACTTTAGTACCATGAGCCTCAGCCCTGGTTTCCCTGGTGACGGGGTTGTAGGCACCACACTTATACATGCCCTGATGCTCAGGGGTAACACTGACAATCTGAAGATTTCCAGATGGTAGGAGTAAATACTCATCTGAAAACATATAAACTATAGTGAGAGAAGGAGAGACACAGTGTGAATGTGAGTGTGTATTAGAGAGAGAGTTTGTGTGTCAGGGTTGTATGTATGTGTGTGTGTGTGTGTGTGTGTGTGTGTGTGTGTGTGTGTGTGTGTGTGTGTGTGTGTGTGTGTGTGTGTGTGTATGTGTGTATGTGTGTATGTGTGTGTGTATGTGTGAGGGTGTGTGTGTGAAAGAGAGAGAGACAATGTGTGTGTATCTGTGTGTGTGTGTGTTGTCTCTTTACCAGTGGATTCCTCCAGCCACCTCCCTTTGACACGGTAGCGTGGCAGGGCTGGGGGGTTGCTCGAGGGTAGCTGGCACTCAATCAGGGCTGTGCTGCCTGTTGTCACCGGCAAAGACCGCCGCTGACTTTCGCCAAACTCCTCGATGTCTGTCCCAAACACAAACGCACACGTACACATGAGCAGAGAGCATGTAGAGTTTGAGTGAAGTGTGTCTTGTGCGTGTAGAGATTGTGTCTAGTCTATGGAGAGTGTGAGACAAGTGTGTGTGTGTGGAGTGTACAGTGTGTTAGTACTAGTATGCATGGAATATGTATAGAGTTTGAGTAAAACATGTTTGTAGTGCATGAGTGTTGTGTGAGGAGAGTATGTGCTTTAAGGCGTATAATGTGCCCCATATGGAGCTGCTAGAGGAGTGTGCAGTGACTGTCACCCTCTGCTCAGCCTTGTAACAACTCAGCACAGGAAGGCCCCAGCATCATTAAGGATACTGCTGAAGTGGTGTTTGGAAAAGTGCCAGAGGGGGATAAAACAACTACTGCTTCCTCCGTACACACCCCCTTCCCTTCTCCGGCACTTTAGTGGGCTAAGCCATCCTTACAAGGTGTCACAGGCAGGAAATGCGCCTTTGTGCCCTCAAAGAGACCTGTCTGTCCCTGCTTCTCCAAATCACTTTGAAATAGGTATTTAGATATTACAGTTTGTATTTCATGGTCTTTTAGACCATCTATTTTTATTTTGTATCCATATACTTTAGACTTAAATATTTGTCTTTAGTTCCAACTTTGGGGCCTCTATGATGTGCTACTGATTATCATCCTGCAATTTTTTTTCAGACAAATCAGCCACTCCTATGGTTCACATACTCGCCTTTCAGAGAATAAGTCTTTGCATAAGTCTTTGCATTTTTGATGGATGTGTGTGTGTCTTTATATACAAGTGTATTTGTATGTGCTGCACATGTGTGAATACCTGCTATTTCCACATGCGCATAGCGGCTGATGATGACCCCTGCTTCAGATTGGGCCAGACACTGGTAGGAGCCCTGATACTCAGGCTGCAGAGAGGGAATGGCGAGGGAGCCGGGCTGAAGCTCCACACCTTTTAGGGCGCCCTGCTCAAGCGGCTGCCCCCTGAAGAGCCACCACAGACGGGCAGAGGCAGGCCTCACCGAGCAGAGCAGCTGCACCTCACCGCCCTGCTTCTGCACCACCGACACAGGCTCAGAGAGGAAGGACAGGGACGAAGAGTCTGATGGAGACAGCAGAGTAAAAAAGACAGAGGAGGAGTTAGACGACGAACACGAGCTTTGGACTGCGGACAGTGATATGGACGAGATGGGAGGAGTGGAGGTGAACTTACAAGCGCAGCTGATGAACAGGGCCTGGCTGAGACAGAGCACTGCGGGCAGCACCCTCAGGCACCCGCCGGCCATGATGCCCCTTCACCTCCGCCAGCTGCACAGGAGTACACCCCGTCTGTAGACACACCAAGCCTGCAACAGACATACAGTGCAACATGTCAGACTTAGACACACACACAACAATACACACACACACACACACACACACACACACACACACACACACACACACACACACACACACACACACACTACACAAGAGTCAACAGAGTAACATGAGACGAGTTAAATGGAATCAAAGGGCATAATATTATCAACTGGACTGTAAGGCAAAAGTCATGTATGCAAATACATGAGGGATCCTGCCTGGCTGTCTCCACCATAACTGGCTGATACTCCCACTCCCTCCACCCAGGGAAACACCATGGCTTGGGGGCGCTAATCCCAGAGAACACTCACAATAATCTTCATGACACATTGCCTTATACCTCCACTGATCCCACCAAGGCAGCCCCCGTCTCCCCCTAAATCTTTTACCCTGACCCTGTCCACTGTCCCACTGAGTCGCCATGGAGCCAGGAATTCTGTGCCCCGCCCCCCCTCAGTGCCCCCACCTAGCCGCTGGCCGGGTTGAGGAGACACTCTCCTTTCACAGTGGGTCGTCTAGCCTAGCCTGAAGACCAGCAGCAGACAGCACACACACACACACCCAGACAAATGTAGTGTATCAAAATGAACAGAGAGAGAGAGAGTGGAAAGAGCATAATTAGGAGCATTCCTGTTCCTCTTTTGAACCCATCTTTTTTTTAAGCCACCTCCATTCCTACCAGTCCTCCTCCTCTATCCCTCCTCCTCCTCCTCCTTTCTTTGAGGTAATCCGGAGGAGCTTTGATCAGGGGTTCTCTGGTGTGTGAGCTCGGCTGGAGCAGGAGGCCGGGGGCACAAAGGTTGTCCAGCTGCGATATTCACACAACAGTGGCCATGGAGCTCATGCTACAGCCACGACAGCCTCACAGCACAGCCAGCCAAGCTGCCCTGCCACAGGGCCAACACAGCCGGCAATGAGGCCTCGGCTCAGTCTCAACCTCATGATCAGTACTGTATAGCTGCAGCCAGGTCCCACACCCTCAAGATCTGGCCTAATGAAGACCATTTAAAGACCCTACAGACCAGACCCTTTTAGATGCAGCCAAAGAGCATGTTTTACAATAGCATGTCTTTACGTTGGTGACTCTGGTCTGACTCTTCAACTTTTTGCAAAATCACACGTGAGCAGTTTTTAGGAATGGCATTAAGCTGGTAAACACTTCAGACGAAATGCTCAAACAGGAAAGGCCAACAGCTTGCGGCCTGTTTATGTCAAATGTCTACTAAACACTCCTGCTGTAATTCAGTGAGTGTGTCTTCTATCTCAGAGGTACAATGGATGCACTGTTCTTCTTTAATAGCCAGTTACACAGCTTCGCTCTGGCGTGACTGTTCATTAACTCTGTTCCTATAGTCTTCAGAACGTCTTCCGCTGATATTAAATCTCAACTGCTGCTGACAGGGTCACTTCAATAGTTGAGTCATTCTTCTGTTCACACTTCCAACTGCACTATAATTTTGACCATGTTTGATTTATTGCACAACTAGAAAACCAAATGTGTTTATAAGAGTGAATAGGCCTGTATTAGAAAATATTCAAAATATTTGGCAAAATAAAGTTTAAAGAGAGTAAGCCTACTTTTACCTACTCAAATTTAAAATGTGGGTTGTGTTTGAATGTCACATAAAATCAAAAGGCCAATCGATCAATATTTACAATGGCGCTACACATGGTGAAAAAAGAATGCGCAAGTTGCACTTCGATGTGTTTTTTTGTGAGACGAGAAACCAGCCAAGAGTTATATTTGTCCGCATTGTCTATGTAAAGTAATAGGCCAACAGAATTTCATTCACAGTCAAATAGATACTTTAGTTCTATTGTTGGGTAACAGATTTTTCTTGTAGTTTGCCATTAGCATGTTACTGAGATTAGCTATGTTATATGCAGTGTGGGAAATCAACATGTATGTTTGCATAACAAGCTAATTTGATGAAGAATATAACATTAATCATTAAGCTGGGCAAAACGTAAAGCAAATAGTCCCCAGATAACTCGAGAGTGTGGTTAAAAAGAAAAAGATCTATCTAATGTCAAACTTGTGCCGAGTGTGCTTTGAATGCAGGGATAAAAGTTGGCTGAATGTTTATGTTCATATTTTTATTAAAATTTGCATTGCAACTTAACTGCCATGAGAAATTGTGGATCCCAAGGCCAGACCAGTTATGAACCACTGGGTTAAAGCTCAGAGGGTTATGACACAGCAATGTCACTTCTTCCGCAACAAGCAGGTTTAAAACCATATTCAACTCTAAAATGCAGCTAGGCTAACACCAGAGCAATTGCCCATTAGATTTCAGTTCTGTGTACAGCAGGCCGAGCTAAACAAGCCTGTAAACATCCTGAGGGCCAGCTGAGCACACAGAGCTTACCGTGAAAAAGTAAATATTCCAATAAAACAGGAAGTCCTTGTTAGTGGTACAAATGCATGTGATCACCTACAATGCATTTATCACCTGGGTGATGGGTACCGGTAATCATTTATAGGAAGAGTGATAAAATGATGCATACTGTACACCACAACATCGTACATACGATTTGGGGTTTAAAGTGTTGATCTGATGTGAATGCATAGACCCACACCCTAACACACACAGACACATGCACACACACACACAGACACAGGAGTAGTATCTGACAGCTACAGCCCTGGATGTTTTATGAATATCCCCGGTTCTCAAAAAAGAACAAAAATGTTACATTTTTTAACAAAAATAAGAATAAAAAAAAACATAACCCCGGATCTATTCATCTGTCATTCCAATCATGCATTAAAGCCCTTGAAATAATATATTGCTGATCACTAGTACGTTAGGGTTCTCTGTGCGTCATTGAAGAAGCAGATCTACTTCACCCTACCTTGCACGCACATGCCCATTTTGCCCCTGATCAAAGAGAGAGAAAGAGAGCCCACCGGTTACAGGGCTTGTCATTGTTGGCATCTGGCGGTAGCTAGCTAGCTAATTCACTATGGCAAGACTTGAAAGCTGGACGGATATAAGAAGGGTTTTTTTTTTCAAAAAGAAAAAGGCAACCAGGTGCAGGAGAGGCTAGAGGAGGTAGAGGAAGAGTTACTTTTGCTGACCATTTGGGCAAGAGCAAGATAAAAAGGAACGAAATGATGAGAACCATTTAGGCTCACCTTTAATATTTCCCAGTTTAAAATCGATCTCCAGACACTTAGTTATTCGCACCATTGGCATATTATGTACATAATTTCCGTTTTATAATACACTACCCCATCTGAGCAAGAAATCTCAGTTGAGATGTCTGACCCAGTCTAAAGGTCACAGGCGCCAACATTTTGCTCCATATCTCAATTTTAAGCCATAACACACCCTTGCACATGTATAATACACTACCATATCTGAAAGATCAATGCACAAAGAATGAACAAAAATTATCGACGCATTTTAGAGAAATACTTGTTTAAAACTCGGGCCAGATGTAACAGACAGTGACATTTCGCGACCTCTCTCAAAGGGACAGCATAATGCAAAGGCCTGTCTTGCTATAAACTGTATTGTACTTGTACTTGTCCTGTACTTGTTGTACTGTCTTAGCCTGTCAAAGACAAGGTGCTTCATTACAAAGAATCATAGGATACTCTGGCCCAGGACCAGTTGTGTGTGAGGGGCCAGTCTTTATTTGAATAATTGCTGTCAATATGAAACTACTGTGTGTTTATGTTTAATGTTTAAGATCCTAGTAATATTATTGTAGTTAGCTGAAGTGAATTATGGTGACTACTCTATTACTAGGACCTTGAACATTTTAAGGTGTATACACAAGGTTTAAGGTGGGCACTTATTCAAATAAAGACTCAAATTTATATTTCCAGTAGGTGACAACACGTCTGCCACAGACAATCTTCTGTTGTGTTTTCCATGTGTGAAAGAGCAACTGCGTACAATGTTCGGACCTGATTCTCCAGACAGTGTCTGGAGTTCATATGAGAAAACAGCTTCTGTTAGCTTAAGGACACCCCAGAGCTGGTCCCAGAGAGCACCAGTCAGGCCATCTATCTGACTCCCTTCCTGTCCTCTGTAGGAGGGAAGCAGCTCAACATTTTATCCACCCCTGTTACTGTTTGGCCGCACATATTTCACATAAATCCACAAATCCCTTCAAAGAGGCCAAAACCCAACTGTGGGCCTGGATGCGTGTGTGAAGTACGAGTAGATAGTAGTGTGCGTGTGTGTGTGTGTATGTGTGACTGAGACCAGTGATTCTCTCCTATCTGCACGCCCCAACAGGTCCTCACTGCCCCCCATGCCATCCGCTCCTTGCCAGAATAATGGTATATAATTACAATAATACCAACAGTGTCTCATGACACACGCGCTAACACATACATATGGGAAGGTAGATGCTCGAGCTGGAGTTAGTAGGAAAACTATCATTGCAGACACCTCCACATTTGTACTCCATATTTTTTTTACTTTTGTCTTGTTTGCACCACAGCATACGCGTGAAGAGCTGCCCTATCAGTCTCAGCAATCTGGCAGAACGAGGAAACACAGGGGGCATCATTCCTGCCTCTTATCTCCCTGCCTTTCTTCTGACATCCGCCAGCATACACAGGGCCCTGGGCAGACAGATACTGCCAGGATATCTTGTATCCCCACATCAGAGAAAAGCCAACCAGGATGCTTGGCTGTCGAGAGCACAGAGAGCTCATGAGGAAGCACAAACCCAGGCGAGAGCAGAGGGCTCAGACATGTCCCATCACAGCTGGGACGCCACACTGTGGAGACAGAGCACCCCACTGGAGAGACCGTGTCTCCCTCACCAGTAGATTTGAAGATAGTGGCGGTAGGAGCTACATGTTTGGGTCAGAATATTCATTTCTCACATACTTCATACCATCATCAAAGTTTCAGCTGGTTTCCTCAACTGAGATTTTACACATACCCCTAGGTCAGTCCAACGTGTTTCATCTGATCTTCAGTCAAGGTAGGTTAAGGCACTGGAAATCAGTGTCTCTTGAGAGCTAATAACTTTCTAAGTCAATGTGATCAGAAACCTTCAGCATTAAATGCTACATAAATCAATTAACTATATTGCACAGAACTTTTGTCCTGGAGGACAGTCTTTAAGTTGTTGAAATAACCTGTCTAGACTGGAGACCTGTTTTCATGATTGCCACCATGTCTAACATTGATAATGCAATACTTACGTTTAAGACCCATCCACTAACAACCACTTGCTTAAGGAAAGCCAGCCCAGCAACATGAAATAGTCGGTTCTCTAATATGAAGGTGATCACGTCAGTCACTTTCACAGAAGAGCTTAATAAGAAATAAAACGCCCAAATCTAAACTTAAAGAATCTCATAAATGTTCCTGTATGTCTGGGAAGATATCAAAATCTCCAAAATATCTGAGAGCAGAAAAAAACAGAAAAGGGTGTTTAGGTCTTAAATTGCATCTTAAATAATTACTGGAAATTAGGGGGAAATTGCGTGTGTTAATCATATTTGTGTAGGCAGTTGTAGGAAAGCAATCTGAAAACTCAGAGAAGAAACTACATAGAATGTAGAGGATATTACTGGTAATCTAGCCATAGATATGGCTAACACAATAAGGTCACATGACTTAGATGTATGAATAGAACGCAGCAGCCTCCCTATTAACTCCATGCTGGGCCGCTCAAAGCTGGTGTCACTGATTGGGTCGCTCTGAAGAAAGGGGCAAATAAACTTTGTACCAGAGAGGGAAGGGCTGTAAGCTGAGAAGACCTGCATGTCTTTTTAGACCCTCTCCACATCCAGCTGCCCCCTTCACCCTGTCCCACTAGGTAAACACACACAAAGGCAACACAAGAGCACATCACCAACCCCTGAGGGCTGACAATGAACAGGTCACAACTAGTGCCGTGAAAAGATAGACAGATAGAGAAAGAGTGAGATAGGCGATAGCCTACAATTGCATATTACCCTGAAACTTCATCCATTTTAGCTATATCACAGAGTTTAATATTGCCAACCTAGGCTTAATTTCCATTGTCACACATTTCCACTTTACAGCTGATATCCATATGCTCCAGAGTGCAAAACATAGAGAAGATCATTGCATGATACCTCAGGAGTATCTGGAAAACTGGGAGAATCTGTAACAGGAACGAAAGTGGTAAAATGTGGAAGTTATTTGTGAATGATACTAGAGGAGTGGAAGACAAAGAGTGTGAGTGTCTGTGATGGTCTACTGTGACCTGTGTGCTGAGAGTGACTCACAAAGCTATACCCCAAACCTGTCTGCACTCGCCCATCTTTTCACTGACAGAGGATCTTTTACACAGACATTCCTCAGAGTCTCCACCAGGTGATGAGAGAGCAAGACAGGGGAGAGAGAGACAGAGAGAGAGAGAAAGAGAGAGAGAGAGAGAGAGAGATAGCAAAGGGGAACGACACACAGTTATGATGGTAAGAAAAATAGCCAGACAGGAAAAGAGAAATGAACAAAAGTAAAAGTGCTGAAAGAACCAAAACACTGTGAGAGTTAGAGACGCTGAACAAGGCGGGGTAAAGAGGACAGGCTGAGAAGAAAATGGCAGACAGAGAGAGTGATAGATAGCTGGACTGAGGACTGGGTAGAGATGAGTCATGTAGGAAGTAAAGTGCACTGCAGAACCTCAGCTCATTTCAACATCTTAACGGTGAACAGAGATAGTTCAACATTGTACAAAGGTATGTGTAAATATCTTTTGTGTTTAATAATAAATTGACAATCACAATTCTTTTACAAAAAGAACAAAACATACGGCACAAAAAAGGGCATAAAGCATGCATATCATCTACATCAAGAAAGTAAACCATTCATTTGCTAGTTTGCTCCCAAAACTACATACAAATGCCCCTAAGACTACAGCCATATTTCTCTCACAGGTCCGATGTGTGCTTCAGTGTAGTTGTCATATTTATGTAATTGGAACATGATAGGTTCTTATAGGCTGTGATGTAGAAACATTTTCTACCCAGTTGGCACACCCATCGAGATTTCCAATGATACTTCTTTTTGTAAAGTTCTGGAAATAAATTTATGAAAATAAATACATATATTTTTTTTAGTTTTGATGGGCTATAAATATCTCTTCTCTCATTTCAAGACCATCACTGCATCCAGAGGCTGTGCACGCTGTGCAGACCCATGTTGATGGCCTGAATGAGACTGTAATTGGCCTCCATAGGGCTGTGAGAGCAAGGCACAGAGGCCAGCAGGGGCATCCTGTGGAAGACTAATGAGTGGAAACACTGGGATAGAGCAGCTTCTCTCTGATTATAGAGAGGCATTGTTAAGAAAGATGAAAAAAGACTACCATATGGGTCCAAACACAGGGAAAAAGAGAGAGACAGATCTGATTTAGAACACATTGAAGGACTTAAAGCAGAGGGAGAGGGACAGATGCAGAGGAACTGATTTCAGGAATGAAGATGAAGGGGAAATCAGAGGGTTTTCACTGTGCAGCAGCATCATAATGGCCATTGTCCACTGAGACACTTAAGGTTTTTAAAACTTAGGGTTTTCTTTAAATTCTCTCCTATGAATGAGCATTCCTTTTTGCTTTAGAATCACTTGTTTTAAGTCGTTATACCAATAAAGCATATCTGAATTGAACTCAACTGAGAGAGAAAGGACCAAGACAGAATGTGTGTTCTTTGGGGGATATTAAATGTTCAGGGAGGCTTCAAAAACAACCAAAAGTCCTCCCTGTTGACAGGAAATAGAATCGTCTGTGAGGTGTGGGGTTATGGTGCTACCTAGGAGCTGTTGTTGTTGTGACAGTATGTGTGGTTGTGTGTGTGGTTGTGTGTGCAACTATATTACAGAACAATTACCATGGCCTTATTGAGAGCAACATGGTGAAGGCTGGGTGCAGGAAGGGGGTTGGGTATTCAAGAAGGGGTCATCACAGCAAAGGAATGAGACGAGAAGCTGAGAGGCCTCAGGGATCAGACAGTCACATCCCACAATGCGTTGTTTACCAAGCACACACAGCCACCCCTCAACCCCCCACCCTCATTCCTCTACTCCAACGACCAAACCCCGACCTGGGGAGCAGTGAGACAGCTATAATTCCTCCCCCAGGGGAGCTTGGGAAAGGGCATTACTGGAGCAAGTATGGGAGGCAAGGGGTTATGGGTACTGGCTCCACTGATAATAATTTTAATAATAATAATACAAAAATTAAAAAAACTTCTTAATTGGAGACTGTTCTACAAATGGCTGTTTCATTCTTAGAAATGTGCAGGCAGCACTGTTGGCGAGGCAGCAGAGTGGGGAGGTGTGAGCGTGAAGAGTAAATGGGCTGGAGAGAAAAGGAGTTTTTTCCCAAAGTTTTCAACAACAGGATTATCGTCAGGGCAACAGTCCGCATCAGACACTAGGAAACAGGCCTATGGGTAGCACTGCCACAGAAGGCTTCAGACTGATGGTACGTCCCATTAACCTCGGAAGTCCGAACTACTATTATCAGATTTTTGCGATACCAGTTGATATCAACACATTACCCAGTATGTTGTGCATACAAACACCGTAGCAACATGTCCACAGATAGAAGTTGCCTCCATGTGTTGATGGGGCAAGCTATGCTGCTTCAGCTGGGTTTACAACACTCAAGAATAAGTGAGGCCTGAGGCTGGTCATGTATGGGGCCAATGCCATGACCAGAAGAGTTCACATCCCCATATTTATACTAGCATAGAGCTAGATATAATAGCACAGAACAGCTGCTAAATAAATAAACTGAATGTTTGGGGAGGAATATGCTTTGCCTGCCCTGACCAGTGTACTGCGGTTGGTCGTCATCCCAATATCCTATGCTGAGATGTTGAGAATACGTAGCCAGAACAGAGGACAAGAAGCAGTCCACTGGAGGAAATAGCAGAGACTGAGGACTCACATTATACTGTCTTAACTCATAGAGAGAAAGAGACCTGGCAGAGAATAGTGGAAAGGGGAAGGTTCCACTCAAGTCACACTAGCTACCCTTTATCCATTCATTTTGTAATCACTGGTCACTATCTGGTGTATATTTAAAGTGGTCACTATCTAATCACTGGTCACTATCTGGTGTATATTTAGAGTGGTCATTAACTAATCACTGGTCACTATCTGGTGTATATTTAGAGTGGTCATTAACTAATCACTGGTCACTATCTGGTGTATGTTCAGAGTGGTCATTTGTGTTCATTAATAGTCAACAGCTGAATTCAACGTCCTGACTACATACACACATTTTCCACCTTTTTTCTTTCATCCCCCTTTCTTTCTATTTCTCTCCCTCGAGCTTCTACCTAGCTGCCACCCCCAAACTCTCCTGGATTCAATCATCTTCTCTGCCTCCACAGCAACCCTGCTAGACATAAAGACAACAGGGTTTCTGCGCAGTCTCCAGCAGAAAGGTCTTTGGCCTCTGCCCAAAAGCGCTCTCAGGCTAAGACGTACATTACATGCTGCCATCTAAAACATCTGCAAATAACAACAATATTGGGAGTCCACCAACAGATAAATGCAGAGGTTTTAAGTTGGAAAAACACTCAAGAACACTGTCAGACAGAGATTCCTGAATAAGTAATTTACCTGTAGCAGATAAACAGACACTGCCCAATTTGCTTATTATTATGACTCCTTGTGTGCAACATAATCATAGTAACAGAATAAATACACGAATAAAGAAACAGAGAGATAAAGTTTATGAACGTCATGGAATATATCTCCCTTATTTCCATGGGTGGAGAAGACTGAGGTTGAGCTACATGAACATAAACAGATTTTTGCTCTGGTGTGGCCTGAATATAAATGAATATAAACTTATTACGCTTATGGAGAGCAACATTAACTAAACAGAAAACAAACAAACACACAGGCCCCAAAAAGCCATTTTATAATTAGATGTTTTTCAGTATGTGTTGAAAACCTCCAAAACATTCAGCAAAACCATGCGCCCTTGTATGTACATGTCTGAGGCCATTAGAATAAATATACAGCCAGAACAGCCACTCTGACCAACTCTATTTAGGTTGTCTAAATGTTTATCTCTCTTGCCTTGTAAGTCTGGGACAGAACAGAGGTCTTGTTTTGTAGCTCTCCAAGATCACAAAACAAATTGAGTGGTGTGAATTCAACAAACCCTCCGTCTGAGTTTCCATTCCTGGCTACCGCTCAAATCGTTAAACTCCTCAACATGCTCTGGACTCTCGGCGCAGCTCTGGAGGTGTCAGCTTAATCTGGACAGTGACACATAGAATCCAACAGGGGCCGACGCCAACTAAATCTCATGACAACAGCGCAGTGATAAAAATGATCAGGCCCTAGTACTGGCCTTGGCCTCTGCCTGCTACCGCAGACAGCACCAATACTTCCACTGAGCGCTGAATTTCCTCTTAGCCATTAAAGCTTTGATAGAGTGTTTATTTCATTTCCACACGGTGACCAGTCTGAAAAAATTAATCCCAGGCTGAGGTTTGTATTCTGTTGCGCAACCCGGCTGTTTTTTAACCATCCCGTCAACTCTGGCAACAACACATGGCTTCCTTCTCCTAACCATGCAACACCATGTGATTAATGTCAGCATCCCCTCCCCAATCCAACCATGCTCTGTCTGCTTCGCTCCCATGAGGGGGAGGGCGGTGAGACAAGCATCATCCCACAACCAGAGGCTTTATGGTATTAGTGCTCACACTGTGGCGGCCCAGTCGCTGGGACCTCAGAAAAAAAAACAGCTTCTTCAAATAGGCAGCCCCTTAGGCCAACCAGGCGCAGGGAGTGCCAGGCGGCCGCTCCTTTCGTGCAGCCTTAATATAGTCCTGCTCTTATCCAAGGGCTTTGTAACGCCACAGTTGCCTGGCTGCGGAGACAACCGTGGTAGATATGAGTTATGGTTTTTTAGCATTTGAAATAGAAACCTGTGGTTACACTCCACTTTTTTTCAAGCTGAAGTTCTTTAGCTTTTGGGAAAGAGCCAAGGCAAGGCAGAGGGGTCTAGCACATGGAGGAGGGTCAGGTTCAGGAAGAGAGAGAGAAATGAATCTTGCAAACAGGAAGACGCTGAGGATGCAACATTCCCTCCGATGTTCTGTAAGACTCCAGAACATTCCTTTTACTGTGGGGGCTGTCAGCAAGAGTCCAGTTCACAAGTTCATCCTCAAATCTTCCCTTAAGGTCTGTGGATCCAGAGCATTGGGAAAATGCTCACAACAAACTTTGCAGAATAATTATCTGATAAGTAGTTGTTTTTGGAATTGGGGAGTGAGTCAGTATATATATACTATGTTGCAACTTCCTCAGGAACTGTAATTTCTTTTGTTTTTTTTTTGTTAACGAGGCCAAGTGCAATCAGACTAAGTGCTCTCATAAACTCAAGTCTCAGAAAGCCAAAAATCACACATGCAGTTAGCCCAGTCTCCCACTTTTAGTCACTCTTACCGGCCACCTTATCGCCTTTCTGGCAAACCACAACAAAATGAGAAGTATTTTAAAAGTGATCTGAAATTTTCCTTTACAAAGTGGACTGAGCACTAATGGATTTTACAGCAACATGAACCACAGTTAAAAAAAATAAAATAAAAAACAGCCTCTGTGTTCTATCAGACATGCCTTGATATGTGAATCAATATTTGGAACGAAGTCGTGGCCACATCCCGCCTCATGCAGTGGCTCAGTGGAACATCTGTTTCTGCTGCTCCCAAACTGTTTGTTTGTTTTAACAATTTTACCCTGATGGTTTTCATTTCATTTCTTAATCTCTTGAAAGACTTCATCCTTCTTCAGGTCCCGAAGACTATGAAATTAGACAGAACTGAACTGAGGCTTCTGGTAAAAGCTTTTCAGTGATGCTTTTACATTTCAGCTTTGACAACAATGAACAGGGCACTTACTGCCCAAGCATCCCATCACTATGGTACACGTCTCACTATAAAGGTATTGAATCTAAATACTTAAAAATGACAGCAACTGCATAGAACAGCTCATTTCTGTAATGAAATTGTCGTTCCTCAACTTTGGAAGATTCACCCTTTTCACAGGAGTTAAGTCAGTCTTCAGTTTACAGAATACTGTGTAAACAGCAGAAAGTACAAACACAGATGCTTCCACAGGAAACTAACCTGAAGAATATATATCAGACTAAAAAACTAAAATTGACTTTCACTAAAAGTTTCAAGCTATATGTTAGCATGTCTAATTTGTGTGTAGAGTGATATGGAGCAAATGATAAAAAACAGACAAAGCATACTATCAGTGAATATCAGTATGCATACCATGCAGTGACAGAATAATCACTGTCCCTTTGCTGTGTTTGTGGAGTGCCACAAGGTGGTGAGAAATGAAGGAGTTATTCTAATCAGCCAGCAGGGAGCACTCCCTTGTACCACGGCTCAAAACTCCCATCGTCTTCAAACTGCCCATCTTTCCTATCCACCCCCTTCTCCTAGCTGCTGGGGATTGTCAATCAACACCAGCGCTCCCTAAAGCATGTTGGTACTTTGGCAACCTGCCGCAAACTCTCATTTGTCCACTGAATACCTCCAGGAGCTCTGGAGATGTCGACTCACCCTGACAAATGAGAGCTGTGCTTAGAAAACCAAAACCAATTATTTTGGGTGGTGAACAAATACTGTGCCGGGCCACAACAATGCCATAATTTAGCATGTGGATTATCACATTTTGGGGAAGGTTCTCATGGTAAGGACTGCACTTGTGACTTCAGCAGCCAAGATGAGCGAATACACAGTGGAATAGCAGCAAGGTTGGAATAGAAAGCCCTTGATCACGGGGACATCACAGAAGCTGTAGAGGAGTCTCACCACCCTCATACCAGCACTCCACATATACTGTATATATATGCAGATGGAGGAAGTGTTTTCATATTCAGGAAGTTCCTCTCACTCTCTCCCTTTCCCATTTATGACTCAGTATTTTCAGAAAGTCATTCATGGCCAGCAGCTGATCCTTTATTGCAAAAATACTTAAGATCACAGCCCAAACCCAAATAAACAACCAAACCACACAGTGATTTAGCTGTTAAAATTCACTTTCATCCATTCTGGGCCAGAGAGAGGATTTAGCTGCCTAACATCTGTGTGGCAAAGGAGTCAGGCCAAGTAGGACTCCCAAAATACACTGCGGGGTGAGCCCAGATTCCCTCTTTTTTGCCCACGAGGACACACCCGCTGCCGTTCAAACACACACTTTTTTCTTTACACTCACACAACCATCACTCTGGCCCCATACATTTACATACAACCCTGTCCACAACTAAGACACTAGCTTTAATAACAAGCGCAGAGAAGATGCACTCGATTATCCCTCAGCACCTCACACACACTGTGGAGAGTGGGATGACTATTTCTAAATCTGCTGAATTAATGCACGTTTCTTTTTCCAGGTTAGGAGGTGGAACTTATAATAGTGAAAAAAAGAAACTAATGTCTGCGTGGACTTGTACTATTACACATGCTTACATTCAAATTGGCCACTTAACATACCCCTACAACAGGCACATGTGTTCATCATTAGCCAACACGCCCTAATCGGCCAAACATTCTGGCACACTTAATGTCACAGTGCTGTGTTTAGCCCTCGTTTGTAGAGGTACTGGTATGCTAATGATTTATTCAACCCTCTAACAGTAAGTCTACATTTTACAAAGTAGCCTTTTCAAAATGATGGAGTGCAGATATCACATTTTCAAACACTTTGTTAAAAATAGTCAAAAAATTAGGGGCCAATTGATTTTTCTTGATTCAGTTTTGATCACTCTGCTTTACACTTCATCATAACTATATTCTATCCCACAACCACACACCCCCACCCCCCACAGACGAAACAATGCCTGAGAAGCTGTTCAAACTTGAAAGTGTTTTACTTCTAGGCACCCATCTGTGTCTCAGGGCTTTGATGTCATGGAGTTTGGAGCAGATTTTAAGAAACTTCACATTTCTGAGTGCATCTCCAAAATCTCCACAGATTCACTCTAAATCAAGGTTCCTCACAGAGAAGATCATACACATTTGGCTTTTATTTGACCTCTCCCAACATAGCCCTTTCATGATTAATTATAAATAAAAACTTGGTAGGTTTGTATCTTGTTGCATTTTATATAATTTTTCTTCTTTTAAAATATCAAATAATATACGTTATCATTATTATTGTTAGCAGGAGTAGTATAGTCAATTGTATTTAGAATACTGTATTTAGGATCACAGTCTGATGGTTATAGCGTATATAAAAAAAAGAACATTAATATGATATAAAACGACAATTGACAGAAAATAAAATGGACAAAGTAATGTAAAAAAAAAAAAAATGTTTAACACATGTAAAAAATGAATGTATATATATATATATTTTTTGTCCAAATTAATTGCAAAATCTGTATATACAAAGACCCTTGTTTTATTAGTTTTGTGGTGTACTGTGGTACTATACCAACCATTTTCCCAAACAGGCTAAATCTAGACACTACATAAGTCCCTGAAGCAATGAAGAGAGCAGTCCAATGCTCACTTAAAAAATCTGATACATTTTATCAGTGACTATCAACTAACAGTGACATTCTCTGTTTTTATTTAATTATATTGAAGTCAGCAAGTGGTTTCAATTGAAGGTCAACTCCAAGTTAACAGGTGGGACAGTATGGACAGCATGTACAACTGAGAAAGACATTTCTGCTTTGACCAAATATAAAAGACAAGATGAATGTCTTTCCATAATCCCCTCAGCCAATTGTTTTCCCCATCCTTTCATTATCATGTCACGGGTTTCATGAATTTCATTCTCACTACTTACTAACCAGTGAGGTTTCATTAATGAGAATTTGCAATCAGGTATGCAATGCTCACTATCAGAACCAATTATTTAATCTTGGAATGTGTGGGCCATTTTGTAATGTTATAACTTATAAGACCTGATTTTAAGTTTTATAAAGCAATCATTTTCCACACATGAGTAGGTGGGTCTGAAGGTCTGCTAACATGGACACACATACTTCTTACTTTATGTTGCATATGAATCTGTCCACTGTATGTGATAACACTGCCCACGTTACATATAGTATTGCTAATAAGTCAAGTGACAATTTTTGCCAGTATAATCGCATCTCACGACTATATCAATTACTCTACTGCCTACAGAGCCATACTTGTAATATGTGTAGTTTCTTGGAATCTTAAAGCACATATTAACAGGCAATATTGACACTTCTGTATCAAACCATGAATCAGTTTTCTTTGAGTTAAAAAGCATTTGCAACCAAGTGTTTTTGACTACACCGTCACTGTACAGAATTTTCACCATGAAATCTACAATCTTCATCTACAAATGAAGCACTTTAAGAAGCCTATGGTTTACACATAACCTCATATCATATAATATATAAATGAACGTTTCCAACTGTTCATACACGTCTCAAGAGTTTCAAAGGCCTCGACACTATGTGCTCTATGTGAACAAGCTTGGAAATTGTGGACGCGCCAGGCTTTAATATTTCAAATGGCTATGCATAGCTCGAGTAAGCTAATGTCCGTGGGCGCCCCCATCTCATATACAGAAAAAAAGGCAGTCGAAACCTCGTGGTAAGTTTTTACCAGAATACAGTTGATTGAATCATAACATATATCGAATCACTGTGAGAATTTTAACAATATACAATTACATAGTTACTGTATGACTGTCAACCATACTACAAGTTACTCTTTTTCCACAACAATCAACCCCTTTCCAGAAACTCAAGCCCCGAGACTCTTCAGCGAACGCAGTAAAAACGTTCGTAACCACCGCGTTCACCATGTATTCCTTACCTTTTGCAGGAGGGTATAAATTGCTGGAATCTGGATAAACTAGCAGAAAAGCGCATTCTTATGGCAGAAAATCCGAACTGGGCCCTCCATTAGACACGGGCGCAAAGTGCAGAGCAATTGGTGGAGAAAAAGAAAAACCGAATTCGCTGTGTGAGTACTTCAAAACTGAAGTGACTGGAAATGCCCCGGCTTAATGCAAATGCAAACAAGCGAAAAAGGTTTATCTTATATTCCGGACGCTACTCTAGGAAAGTTACGCACTCTATGTATACCTCTCGTTCCTTTCCCTGCTCGCTCTGCCTTTCACTACAACTGTCTTTTTCCACAGACACATCCGTGAAACCAGTATCGAATTGCTCAGCAAATCATAGCAGCGGCTCGTAGCCTGATCGTCAAACCAGGAATGTTTCCAGCCCCAAAGCCCAATCCGTTGGATGCGTAGTGGGTTAGGCAGAGGAGGAGGGGGTAGTGGCATTGCATTTGTGTTAACAAGCTTCTCCACCAAACAAAACGCTTTTGTAGACCTCCCCTTAAGTGTGACATTGCTTTTCATAAATACGGGATAGACTAATCTATGGAAAGTAATCTTCTGTGTAGTGCCTGTTGGTCAGCTGTAATTTTGCAAAAGTTTCTCATGACTTTTTCTTTTCACAGTTTCTTGACAAAAACTTCAAATGATATCGTTAAACTGTTATAACATAGCCATGTTGTTAATATACGAAAGAAAATGCAATTGCTTCTGTGTTTATCATGTCTTTTCAAGAAAGTGAGGTGGAATACTGGAATGCTATCCTTCTGTTCATTAGGGAAACTGACTGACTGATTGACTTTTGCCTTCTGGTATGTAATGTTTGCATATATATATATTTCTGTGCACCTTTGCCACTTGTTGAGTGCAACAGAGAGCACTGTAAATCAAATCAAATAACCCATACCACAAGTTAAAAAAACTCAAAATATTAATTTCAAAATAACAATTTCAGCATAGATGAATTGCATGTGAAGAAACTTGATGTTGGTTGGATATGGATATGAGTAAAGTGCTCTCTCTCTCTCTCTCTCTCTCTCTCTCTCTTTGTGTGTGTGTGTGTGTGTGTGTGTGTGTGTGTGTGTGTGTGTGTGTGTGCAAGACACACAAACAGAGAGTGAGAGATAAAGTGTCAGAAACAGTCATCTGTTATGCACATGGGTATATGTAAGTATGGCAGTCATCTCTCCCAGAAATCTTCTGTGGACTTTGGGACCTGCTGTGGTTCAAGCAGGTGCAACTCAGTATTTGAAGGCCAAACTCTGTGGACGCTGCAAGTTTTACTGGTCTGTGGCAAGCTTTAGTATTTAGGAATGTTAACATGGTTGGACAGCTCAGGCATGGTTTTCTCAATTGAATATTATAAATGTCAAGTTCAAAAGTTTGGAATCACCCAGAAATGCATTATCTTCTTACATAAATAATAATCAATATATCAACAATGCCAAAACATTGTTTTGATTTCACAGAATCGTTCTATTCATGATTTTTTATATTCATCAAAGGATTCTCCATTTGCTTCCACAATCACAGCTTTGCAGACCTTTGGCTTGTGTTAGTTATTGAAAATATTCAGTGGAAATGCTTGGCTTGGAGGACACTTCTTCTGACCTTTCAGATATGCTTTTCCCACAGGGTCTCAAAAAGGGTCAGATCTGGTGATTTTACAGACCTTAGGCCATTTGTGTTCTGGCTTTATGTTTTTTTTTTTCTTTTCTTTTCGTTTTTTTAAACCAGACAGTTTTGAATAACTTAAAATGACATTTGCACCAGTCAAGCACTGACCACAAGGTAATTCAAGATGTTGTGAACTGATTCACAATTTATGGTTCATAATTTCTCCCTCACTGTAATAAACCATATCAATTTCCCTCCTTACCAATACCAAAGCATTGGAAAGAAAGAAGGCTTCAAGTAATCTTGCAACATCCACTTTATGCCTCACCTATGACTGTCTCCTTGATTCAAGCACCTCATATTTAGACTCATCCATCCATAATGTTATTTTCCAGTCATCCGTAGTCCAATGTCTGTATCATTTTCAGGTATCGCTTCTCCTTTGAAACTCAACCTCTATGGCCCTCATCGGAGTCCCATTTTCACTGTTTCAGTGACACCGGTATTTAGCACACAATATTTAAGAAAGCAGCCTAGAAATTGTCTGTTTCTTAAACTGAAGGCTTAAGTACATATTCTAGTGTGCTTAGACCTTGGCCCTATGCCTCTCTTGGCTAGATCTGCAATGTTCTTTTCCCACACACTAAAGTGGACACCTTTGTATCTTCAGTTTCTTGACAATCATGGAATAACTTTCATAAAGCAAGTTTTGGCCATTTATGATCCAGGATTTGACATTTAGGAATGCCATGGGCAACTCATGTGAAAACTATGTATTTGCGTTACTGAGAAGTATGTGATTTAGGTGTGATCATTTGGTTACAAAGGTGTCTAATAAGTGTGTAGAGACTTTATCATTAGGACACAAAAGTAACGATTGATAAAAATGGAGCTTTGTAGTTTTATATGAATAGTTTATAAATCAATACCAATAGCAATTTACAACATGCCAGTGAAATACATCTCTTTGAAAACCATGACAGTTTCAGGGCGATTTTAAACTTTTGTACACTAGTATCTATATGAGTGTATGTAGATATGTATGTATATTTCCCAAACTTTGTTATCAGAAGATTAAAAAAAAAGTATCAAAACAGTCACAACAAGACTTTCATTAGTTATCTGTTGGCCGTTTTGAATTGAATCAGAAATCAAATTCATAGCAAAAGATTTGTTCATCTGTTTTTATGAGCACTTACATATCATAATATGTAGCATTTTTCGACCTCTCTGTATCTCATAAACTCTTTTGAGCTCTGGGGCATTGGCTTAAAGTTGGGGGAGTTGTACGAGGAGCCGAAAGTTGTGATTGGACACAGTGGCGTATGAAAGGCCAGGGAGAGGTCTGTCCACAGGGAGCAGAGGTCCCCACACAAAGGCCTCGTGAGGGGGGTCAGGGGCTGAAGAGGGCCTGCATGAGGGGGCTGAGGCCATGCTGGGAACTGAAGCTGACAGCACAGACACTTCTGCTCCCAGAGAGCACTGCTGTCTCGGGACCCCTGGAGTGGCACTCACATATCTGTGACCTGCCCGTTCAAGCCACTGTGAAAGTGCTAGAGTCGCAGCTAGCACAAACCAACACTGCTGCCAGTGGTTCCTACTCAGATCATTATCACAGCCATAAAAAGAGCTGCACAGATATTCAGAGCATGCAGTGCTTCCCCCATAAAATCAAGTTAAGTTCATAAATGTTAGGTGCAAATGAACACTTGTCATTAAGAGTTAGGTAATGTCCATTGATTGCTGTTATCATGCTGTTTGACAAGGAACTCCTGCTCTGGTCTCCATACATACCACCGACAGTGAGGATAGATTTTCTAGAAGAGAGCTTTTCCTAAATCAAGTGATAAATTAAAGGGAACTAAAAAGAAGGTTTGTATTGTGCACACATTTCACAACGTATTGTTCTTTGAGGGTATTTACCATGATCCTTTGGCTGATCAGCCTCAGACCTTTGTCAACAGTGTGTTTACAACCTGCAAAATCAAGCACTTTAGTGTTTACACTCTCAGCATGCGCCTGCTGGACACCAGGTCCCTCAGTAATCAAAGAGTAATTTCAGAGAGCAGGAATGCCTTTGCTGTGTTGAAGGCATTCTAGGCTTGGCCTGATGTGAGTGAGTTACCTTGAAATCAAACCTTTGACCCTTAGCTAAGAATTTCAACACGCAAACATCATCCAGTGAAATGCTGAGTAAGAGCCAGGGGATTGCACTTAATTTATCTGAAACTGTGCAGCAAGCCTGCCATGCATTTGAAGCTCTGTGTACAGGACTCAGGGGAATCTGTACCTTTATGTTTGGACATGTTCTTTTTTGCATATGTACATAAACATACATATCTTAATGTTTGTCATTATTTGTCTTAGCCGCATGTCCATAGGAATGTGAGTACACACATTTGGTTTGTATGTATATATGTCCGCATGTATGTTTTTGTAAGGATTGCCACTGATGTTAAACACATTTTGCAATAGTGGACTTGCAGTAAATAATGACCACAGAAGTGCTCTGCATTTTACTACAAGAACGTAACAGATCTCCCTCAGGAAGACTATATATCTCCTTCCTCTGACAGATGTGTGTGTGTGTGTGTGTGTGTGAGTGTGTGTCTCTCTCTCTGTGTGTGCATGTGTGTGTGTGTGTGTGTGAGTGAGTGAGTGTTTGAGAAAGAGAGAGAGAGAGAGAGAGAGAGAGAGAGAGAGAGAGAGAGAGAGAGAGAGAGAAAGATACCCCACCCCATCTGGTTTGTGCATCACTGTGGTGGGATTACATTATCCATCCTGGGCTCTCTGGGAATTTCATCAGCGTGTAACATCTCACTTATTCACACATCTCCCCATGCTTCTCTCCCTCCACTCCTGGCTGCCTCACCGCTACCCCCCACAGCACCACGGTGACCTAACCCTTCCCCAGGAGAACTCCCCACCACTATAGAGTTCTAGCAGTCTGTATTCTCAAAGAGTAGTTCTGCAGAGGGTTCCTTAACTTGAACCATTTGGAATTTTCAACTCTGCTGCCAAGAGGAACCCTTTAATCTTCAAAAGGGTTTGTGTAGGATCTTGTGAAGTTTGGTATATAAAGCTTCCATCCCACTCCTGTTTGGCATTACAATCCTATCTGTCTCAAGTGGCACCACGAAAATAACCCCAAGATGGTCGTACTGCCTGTGAGTGATCAAAACACAACAGCGCAGTCCGTGATATCAGACTTCAAAGGAACACCAAATCTTCCTTTCAGATAGAGCATAGCAGTGGTCAGATGTTGAACAGATACCAGTGGTTAAGGAATGTGATGTTATTAATTGATAAGAGAATGAAAGTTGACATCAAATGACCGTGACAGGCCAGTGGATGCATGATAGAGCTGGAGAACAGGAACAGAAAGAATGAGAAGTGAAAGATCATTCGTTCATTTTGATGTTTCCTCGAGGTCCCAGTGTCTCACTGTCAGTCTGTGATTTACAAAGTAGTGGTGCTAACCCAGATCAGAATGCACCTCTCCTGTGGCGCGCACAGACACACACACATGCTATATATATGTTTGTGTGTGTGTGTGTGTGTGTGTGTGTGTGTGTGTGTGTGTGTGTGTGTGTGTGTGTGTGTGTGTGTGTGTGTGTGTGTGTGTGTGTGTGTGTGTGTGAAGTCCATACAAAACAATGAAATGTTTTCATTCAGTGCTTTGAATATAATTAATTTACAAACTCCACACTTAAGCACCTAGACGGAATACACATTAGCCAGACAAGCCTCTCACACATTCCACCAACACTCTCTTTCAGGTTTTCACACAAGCTTATTTACCCTAATAACAATGGCAGTGCTCTCTGTTTCTGCTAGACCAGAAGTGACTAGAAGTGTGCTCACACATCCTCAGATACCATGTCTAATTGAAACACTAATCTTAAGGCAATCCCCAGATTTCAGCGAGATGATGTATAGCCTTCCACTGATGATAGTGTTTGAAGTAAAACTCCCTTTTCAAGAATGCTGTTTTGCCACAAATATGTCTATTAGCATACATTAGGACTACAACCACGCGGACAGAGAACACCAAGTCAAATGTGCTGTTTTAGTCACAGTTCCACAAAGAAGAAAAGGCAATTCATGTGCAGACATGGTCTAAATAGCTGGTTAATGAAACCAATAAAGGCTTGAGAAGCTGCTAAATGGCATAGCCAACCTGAGCTGAATACCATAAAAAGGTGTAGAAAATGAGCTGGATGAGGAGGATTATGTCCGTGCAGCGCAAGAGCTTATCATCTCACTTCAAGCTGGGCTGTAGCTATGGAAACAGGAAGTGAGAGGCAAGCTTCCAAAATGGCCACCAGCTTGTGAATAGGTGCATTCCTCAGCAGCAGGGTGTCGGTAGAAAAGCAAAGGGGTGTGTGCGGAGGAGAGAGTGTTTACTCCAAAACAGACTTTATAAACGCTAACTACTGCTGTTTTAAGGACTTCCTATCGCTACGTATTCCATAAAACCGCATTTAAGCAAACATTCAGTTTCCCTTTGGGGAAGCTCTGTGTCTTCTGCAGTTCAATTGAGGACTTCTGTTCAGTAATCAGTGCAGATGTGGTCTTATAGGGATTATATATTATTGCCATATATGCTAGCTGACCTTGAATATGTGTCTTAATGGAATGCTTCCCACCACTGAATTCTGCGGCTTTGCCACTGGCTACTGTATTTCTCTTTGGTAAATTGATGCCATGATTGTTACCATTACAGGCAGGCTCTAATCCGTTGTTTTTGTTTCACGAGGAAATGGCAGAGAACATGGGGGCACTAAGATATAATCATGCAGGCAGCAGAAATCAATCTGAGCACACTGTCAGCATTTAGGAATGTATCAGGCGCTTCCTTCAATGGGACCAAAAGACGGGTGTGAGTGCCCTGTGTGTAGGCTTATCTCTTCCACAAATATAGGACATTCACACTTACAGGCACTTCTTAAGGATCATACCATGGTTCCACTTAGTTTTATGTAACTTTTATTCATAGCAGCAGTGAAAGACTGATGATGTCCCCCCAAAATGTTGGACATATTTAAACTTTTTAACAAACCTTGGATTTTTGTTATAGTTTCTTGTACTGCACTGTCTGTTATTTTGTTCTGGGCTATCACTTTCATGCGAAGATATGGGCCTATAACTCACTTACACGTGTCTTAAAAAAAACAGACGGTGGATGAATCTGAGTCTGCTCCTTGAAGTGGGAGAGAGAAAGGAGTGGGAAAGGAGAGTGAGCTGTGTATTTTTTGAAGACAGGATGTGTGCTAAAAGATAGGGCACTCAAAGCCCTCATGACCCTTCATCCTGCTCTCATCAAACTGCAGACAGCACCCTCATGGCTTCTGGTATTCCTAGTATCATTTCTGAATGTGTGCATCCCCAAGTCAAACACACACCATCCGGACAGATACCATCAGTATCTCCTAAACTCCAGTACAACACACACACTTACACAGACACACACGAAACGCCTTACATACACTTATAGATGTGGAGAAAGAACACCTTACAGACACATGCATGCCTGCACTTGTCCATGCATGTATGCACACACATACACTGATAGATGTACACACAAACACCAATGTCTGGAAGCACTCACATATATCTGCACACACACATGCACGCACACACACACACACACACACACAAAAACACACACACACACACACAGTAAGAGACACATACACACATCCTGTCGTGAGGTCCCCTTCAGATGTCATAAGATAGTCAGTGTAAAGCCAACTCACCGGCAAACAAAAACACCCAGTGTATGTGAATGTCTGTGATGTATGATGTCCACCTCTTAAATATGCATCTTTGAGCTATCATGCGTGTTTAAAGTTCTGTCTCCCTAAGGCCGTTCCATGTTTTGTTTGATCTAATCTCATGTGTCAGGCGGTAGGGAGCTGAGATGCCCATGGGGTAGGGTATTCCCCTGACAGCACACACTGGAGAAATCAGGCACAGATGTGAGAGTGCAGCGTCGGACACTGATGTCTTCATAATAATCTCACGTCTTTCCACCGACGCTATCACTCCACAGACCCTCCCTTTCTCCATCCCTCATGCCACAGAGAGCAGCTCAACCCCGTGAACAATCGGCTCCATCCTGCAGGCCTTGTCTCTCTCAGGCCTATTCTCCTTGCCTGTTCCAGAGGCATAAATTGCAGCTCCTTAGGGGAAAGATGGATAGAGTGAGAGAGGGAGGAAGACTGAAAGGAGAAAAAAAAGATGAGATGAAGCCATCAGAGATGGCTCCTGTTACATATAAGCTCTCTTGGACAAAAGTCACCAAAGAAAAGAAAAACAACCCTGTTGTTGAGCCGTTCTCATTCAGTTTAACCCTTGGATAGCAGATAACATTACAAAAGCCTCTTGTTGGCCAGACTCTACTGGCCAGCGCCCTGCACGGCTCCTCAGGCTGGTGTGGTGACCAGTCAGCAGGCTGTTGGTGTCACGGGCCCGTGAGCTTCTCATCAGGAGGCACCGTGGGGTCATTTATAGGCCAATTAAAGCAGAATAAAAGCGTTCTCCACAGAGGCCCGTATTTTACAGTGTGGGGCTTGCTCCCTTCTTTAGCGCCCACCCAGCAGCAGCTTCTGTGGCCTCGCGCCACCTCTGTGCTCCTGTTTGCCCTCTCAGCACTGCGCCTGAATCTGTTGTTCTCTCTCGTCGTCTCATCCTCTCACATCTTCTCTTGTTCCTCACCCACCCAGCCTCTACAGGAACATCTATTGTGAGATGTCCTCATGTGAGATACTTAAAGGTTACTGAGTTAAACAGAAGCTCAGTCAAGCTCTTTGTAAAAGAACACCCTGAACTTTACGTTGGATACTTCATAAATGGTGACATCCGTGATGTATACATAAATGGATGAACATAATCAAGTCACAGACTTAATATCAGATTTTGTGACGTTTTAATGACGATAGTATTCACTACTTTTGTCATATACTGTATGACAAGAGAGGAGAAAGATTCAAGAATTGGTAAAGACTGAATTGCTTGGGACTGAACAACTAAAAAACAACTAAAAAAAGCCAAGGGAATTTGAACATGCGGGACTAATTGAGCAGAGAGGAGCCGAGGTGGATGTGAATGCTCCCATCTGCTGGGTGAGGGCAATGGACAGATTGATGACACCAAGGGGAGCATTGAAGAATATCAGGTTATTAAGGATCATCTTGGCCTCCTAGTAGGAAAGATTTGCTTAAAGAAGGTTACAGAAGATCACAAAGTGCCAGGTTTTTTTTCCAGCTAGTCTTGAACACTAACCTCATGCCCATCCATCAAAAGCAGAACTGGGTTTTTCATGGGAAGATCTTTGAGGCTGTGTATTTGAGAGGCTTAAGGTAGAAGATGAATGAAGCAAATGACCTTTGTCCCCAATTGGATTGATTCCCTCCACATTTAGTTTGGTCCAGACACTGTGACTGTCAAAACAGCATCCACTCTGACCCTGCTACGGGCCCAGAACTCTATACCTAAACAATGAGTCCATCTATTCTATGACATCCATGTAGACACCAGAAAATACACCAGACCTTCAACCTAGAGGTTAACTTGAGAATGAAAGGTTTTCAGTCAGGTTAAGAACAGTACATCAATTAAATGGTCTATCTGTCTCACAATATTGACCATCACATTGCTGTATAGGAGATTGCCACAGCACCTGAGATTCCTTCAGCATCTCAGTGTGGCAGCCATGGAGCTGCTTGGTGAGGGGCCCTTGTGGAATTCTCCTGGACTGGGCCTGAGTGACTTAACTAATCTCTTTTTTTTTAATGGCAGACGGATATTAATTCCAGCCTCTCTGGCCCCAGTCCCGCCACCTCTGACCTGCACAGTAATCCTCCTGTCCCATCGGCTCATTAACTCGGTGGGGTTCACACCTCTGCCCATGTTGGGTCCAGCTGTGTGCTCTGCCCAGCCCAGTCCAAGGTTTAAGGGAAGACTGTCACAGGCCTCTGTCTCTGATCTCAGGCCAGAGTGCGGTAAATTATCACTGTGGAGGTACCAGTGAAAAAAGAGCCTCATTAAAACAGCCAGTAATGAATGGGGAAAGCATGAGGGGCTCCCCCAGGCTTGTTCCTCTGCCTGAGTTAATGAGCCTGACCTCGTACCATTTACATCAGCAAATGCTATGGATATTGGATGAAAGTGTGGCAGTTTGCTGCCCTATTCATTGTTCAAGCTTTTAACCTGTTTCTCTTTACATTCTCTCTGTATCACTGACACAGAACTAGACTGCTACTAGACTAGAATGCTCAGGCTTTTATGACACCTTCTGATATTAGATGGAATGTGGAAAGAGGAGATGGGATCAAATGCGATAGAACATGTGATTTTATTATTTGAATCATCCAATGAACAGATGTTCAGTACAATACAGCTGTTTCATCACCAGTATTTACTGGAAATGATTTCAGATGATGTACTTAACTTCCCCAGTAATAAAAAGGTCATTCAGAGTTCAGTGCATCACTGCTAGGATGCACACACCCAAATGTACACAGGCACACAGTCAGGGGCACACAAATTCAGCATATCAACCCGCCCACAGAAATGTTGAGCCCCGCAAACACAATCAAACAAACATGCTCATATTCATTAGGGAGAGCTGGATCTCGCTGCAGGAAAGCTAATATTGGGCTTGGTGGTTTGGCCGTCACGGAGGATTAGGAGACGGTGCGTGGTGTGAAAGAACCTACTCTTCAGAGCCTTATCACCGAGAAGAATCAGTCCTCTGGGATGGGGGTAGCCATCGGCGTTCTAGAAAGACCACATTCACAAGGGGAGCTTTTGGAAGAGACCAATTCTCATGCTTGTGCCTCAGCTTCCCCCAACCCACAAAACATGAGCTAGTAGCAATCAGGAGCCCTGGTCTCCACCACAGCCCGCCTCGTAGTGTGGAAGATCACTTCCATCTCTCAGTCTTCCTGTCCTCTCACATCCTATCCAAACCATCAAGATGGACTCCCTTGCATGATAAGATAACCTTTCACAGAGTGTGATGTTGTGGTCTTGAAGAATTTAGGAAGATACTCATCTTACTCTGTCAGGTAGGAAGAAAGTGAAGGAATATACTTGAACAGCACGTCACAGCATTTACCTTGGGCGTATTTCATATGTGTCTCAGTGACTTATGGCACACCTAAAGAGAAAAAGAAACTTAAGTAGAGTTCTCTTTCAGACTTCTGACTGAATGCCTCAATCATTAGAGAAAATTGCAACTGAAACGGTTTGATTTGTTTCATCTAGTAAATGGAGAGAGACAGAGGAGGAGGGAGGGAAGAGGAAGGGAGAGCGGAGCGGTGGCCGAGTTAGAAGCAGAGTCTGTTGTTCCTCCACATGTCCACAGAGCCCCGCACCAGGCTAGATAGATAGTGACGGCTTGGCAGTTGGTTTTCATTAGGTGCTCTGCACTTCAGACTCAAACATTACTTCTCCTTCATGGCAAAAAAAAAAGTCTCCCTCCCCTACAGCCTCACAACCAGGCGGACTCTGTGAAGGAAAGGTACAAAATTGTTCTTGAAAGTAAAAAAAAAAAATAGAAAATGGCCACAGGGAACAGGTTTTTTCCTATGTATTTTTTTAATATCCTCTTCAGACTTGTAGTCTCCCCTGCTTTCTTTTTCCCTTTTAAATAAACCCTGTTGTCTGCCCCGTGGGGGCTTTACAGGAATGCTCTCCCTATATAGGATATGTGCCTTTATATTCTCTCCCTATATGTGCCTTTATATTCTGTTTAATGTGTGCCTATGGGTCTTGAAATGCGTCTCAGATCCAGGGGGATAGGGATATGAGGGGAACTGGGGAAGGGGGTGAGGGTGAGGGTTGCATCCAAGAAAAGGGAAACGGGTGGAAATGTGCCATGTTTGTTGCCCTGTGCACATACCGACACACTATTGAACACCAATGAAATAAGGCCCAGATGTGTTTTATTGGCTTATACTTCGGTTGTCCGTGACCCGGGTGGAGCGCTTGGTCATGTGCCATTTGGAGATGTATAGGCTCTTTCCCTGGCTCAGAAACTCCCTGTCGTATCTCAGGCATGGTGGGGTTGTGGGGGTGCCAGCCCACTCCCCAACCGATAAACACCAACAGACTATCAATGTGCTCGCGGGCCTCTGCTCTCTTCCTGTGCATTGGAAGTCAAGGCATGCAGTCACCTAGGGCAGCACCGCACTTCAAAGCCAGGCTGCAGTCACTCTGGCCTGATCCTCACAGAGGAAGACAAGGCCTGTCTGTTCTGTGGAAGGTGTTGACCTCTCCCCTCTGGCTTCAGCTCTGCCAATGTTCATTACTTTGATCAGGAAGAGGAAAATAGTCTCGAGACCGTTCCTCTTGTGTCTGTATGCCTCGCATGACTCATACAGTTATTGTTGCTGAGAAGCTGTCATCTCTGAAAATGTTAGTCAGGTTTAAACGAAAGAAAACAGGATGAAGACAGGCCTCCAGATGTCAATCAGTATTTAGTTGACCAAGTCATTTATGAACAAGGACACACTGTATGCTGTACTCACTGCCCTCTCTTTACATTGGAAATGCTCTGGCACTCGGACCATTTCTGCGTCCTAGAAGGTTTTATTAATAATAACATCTACCGTCATGTCAAACTTCTATCTGATATGTATCTGGAAAAGGGAAATAACATAATACTGAAAACCGAACTATGAATCTTGCAGGTTGCTTAGATGAATGTCTCACAATATCTCTATCTCTCTCTCTCTCTCTCTCTCTCTATTTCTCTCTCTCTCTCTCTCTCTCTCTCTCTCTCTCTCTTTCTCTCTATCTCTCTGTGTGTATGTGTTTGTGCGTACCTTGGTGCATTCTTGCATCTTCGTCTGTTTTGTGTGTGCCTGTGCCTTAGAATCCAAAACCCTTGCTTCCTAAAGACACAAACAGAAACTGACTTGCTAACTCTTTTAGCAGACACTGTGCTATCAGATAAGTGCGATAGCCGATACATTTTTCTGGAGCCAGAAAGCTGTCCTTTTATCTAACAATCTGCAGAATGAAAATAGAGAAACAGTAACTCCACAAATACCAACGTGCTTGCACTTCTGTTTGTAGTTCATATAGTGTAATTTTATTCCCCCCAGGTAATAAACAGAACTACATTTTTTTTCTGTGTACCTTGGCAATAGTTATGTCTTGTAGGCCAATGTCCTGTAGTCCTGGAATTCATAAAAGTAAACACAAAATAATATTGAAAGACAAAACTGAGGTTCAAACACTGTACTGTACATGAACATCAGTGATAGCTATCCTGGGGAATAATTTGGTTTGTAATGCTTAAAATTAAGGTCTCCTTAATCAATAAAGCATTATCTATATGAAATAATGCTAATTGTTTTGGCAATGCTGAAGTTCATGGTTTGTACCAATGTCATCATGACTAATGGCAGTTGTGTGGTAATACAGCTGCACAGCACTGAAAATGTTTGTGATATTTGATTTAAACCTGTTGTAATAAGACTGACATGAGCATACTAAATATCTCATGGCACATACTAGATCTAGTGACTGTTTGATAGTTAGTATGTCATGACAGCCCCTTGAATTACTCACATTAAGTCAAACATTGTGAGAGCTGCCTATTTCTTTAATGATGTCGTGTCACTGGACATTAACTGTCAAGATGAAATCAAACTGGATGACACCATCGACTATGACATGTTTATAACATGGTTGCTAGCCTTATGACAGAAAGAATTACTAAAATGTTTCCTACATTTACACATACATTTGTATATCTGCTCTGTAACATGCACATGCTCGCATCTGCGTCTAAGTGAGCTCTTTTTGAAGCGTACAGATTTATTTCTCAGATTTATGACAAACCTGCTTTCCCAAGGAGGACAGACTGTGCTCCAACTGCAAGCAGGATGTAGTGGAGGCCAATCTTCATTTTCTCATGCATTGCACTAAACATGCAGAAATATGCACCAAACAGGAGAGGTTCTGTCTAATTTCCTGCCTGTTTGTAATAAGGAGAAGCTCCTGTATCCTGTGGGAGACGGAGGAAAGGCTCCTTCCCACCGCTGAGCACCTAAACTGTCACTGGCTGAACACAGAGTTCAGAGAGCAGAGTTTTGCTTAATTTTTTCTTATTTCTCATGCTTTTGTTATCATTGCTGTTGCTGATATTTTTGCAGCTGTTGACTTTTCATTTAACTGCTTTACATAGCTGTTTAGCTATTATTTCATTTTTGTTTTTGGTGCTACTTTGACACAGTTAAGTCACTAATAAAGCCCCACGTGAATCAGAAATGATAGTTATGTGAAAGTGTGTGATGGCTAGCATGTGTTTTACAATGGCAATGACTGCAAGCTACAACTCCAACTTGCTCCTTTATATGCGTTAGTTCATATAAGGGTGTTGGAGAGCGAAAGAGAGTCAAGAGAGAGAGAGAGAGAGAGAGACAGGAAGGGAGGGGAAGAGCGAGAGAAAGGGAGGGACAGTTATGAGACCATCCTGCAGTGTGTGAGTTGGGAGCTGGAATCAATCGCACCCCCTGCTGCAGCCGCAACATCTGCCTGCTCAGCGGAACCAATCAGAGGCGAGAGCCTGAAGGCATGACGAATCAGGCTGCTCGCTGATCTTTTCATGGAATCCTGAGGTGGAGCTAGAACAAAGACCTGTCCTCTCCCCTCCATCCTCTGCTCTCCTGCCACCCCACACCCTTCCGGCTTTGATATCTTAGACCCCCACATGGGGAAATAACCTTCCCCCATTCCTACACACACACACACACACACACACACACACACACACACACACACACACACACACACACACACACACACACACACACACACACACACACATCTCCCCCTGTGCATAATCCTGCGAATCATGACAGAAAAATGATGGCCTCAGTATCCTGACCTTGATGGCACATGTGAAACGAGGTCTTTTGTGTTCATAGCTCTATCCCCCTGTGTTGACTGAGCTACTCTTTGATATCCATCCACACTGGGATGGCATGACACCAGGAGGAGCTTTTTTTTTTCAAGAGAGGTCATCTTCAAGAGGCCCCTGACCCAAACATGTCTGAAATAGGCAAGTGGATCTAAATTACATTACATTACACAATTTTACAGCACTTTTTTTCTATGTATGCTGCCTATGGTGCAAATATACAATGAGGGCCATTAAAGAGATGCAGGTCAAAAACAAACAGAGAAGGTCTTCGTACTCACAGAGTCATGCCCCATGCCAGAATTGCAATGTGGAGCAGATAAAAATCAAAAGTGGGATGTAATGACAGAGTCGCAGTCATTAAGGAGGAGTCAATAAGATCTATAGGCAGACAGAGGGGACAGATAGGTGGCACAATCAGCAGTCACTCCGCAAGTCAGACTGAAGTAATGACACGACTCTCAATGACCAAGCTAGGATCTGGAAGGTAGTGAAATCAGCAAGGTAGTTATAAGATGGATGACAGGAGGGGGGCGATCCTGGGGAGAGACAGGAGCCAGGAGAAGTGGGAGTCGAGGCGGTGCTGACGGAAGGGGTCCTGGAGAATGTGGCACGGCTCCCAGTGACGGTAAATGCCTGCGCAGTGGTTGCTCCCAGTCAGAGGGTAGGTTAGACCTACTCAAGGGGGAAAGTATAACACACCACAGAAAATAAGTTAGTGTGCCGGTCTAACATCATCACTGCACCTTTTCACCAAGTGTTAAGGATGCCAAGAAGGGTCAGAAAGGGGAAAATTGGAAGAAAAGGCAAAACAAGACAAGACAAATTAACTGTTTTCCATTTAGGCCCTCGTGTCTATTCACAGACACATATGCTCTCCCTCTCTCACGTATCCTTCTCTCCATTTTCTCTCTCTATTTGATTACAGCTCTCTGTGCCAGTTGTTGTGAGGCCCTAATGGCTTATTACTGAGGCCCTAATGGCTTATTACTGAGGCACTGGACTAAGTGTGCTACATGTTTAACACTGATGAGTTAGACCCCTGATTCAAGCCCACTACACCTCTTCACAAATAGAGGCTGAGCAGACAAAGAGACCTAAGCTGAGAGTGAAAGTGGAAGAAAACACTAACAGGCAGGCCTCTCGTTTCAGATCAAATGTTCTTGAAGGCCGGGGCATCACCCAGGACCAATGTGCCCCTCACCTTTCGACCAGCTGCACTTGGTTCACAGATGCCTAATGGGTGTAAAATCAGGGCCCTCTCCTGCTTGTTGTTAGCACTCGGTCCCGCTCTCATTAGCCAATCGGCTGGCCTTTCATCCGCCCACATCTGTCAGCTCCAATTAACCTAATTGGTGTTTCTGGGGAAGAGCCACTGGCCCGCCGCTACTTCTGGCCCCTCTCTGGCCGCGCTTCCCCCGGGACTCAGGCCCGCTGTGCATCCCTCGGCCCGACAGATAGCGGATTCCTCCCTTTGTTCTACACCTGCGATGAACTTCACGTGACCCCAAATGAGCTTAGCATAGCCAGGCTGGCGTTAGTCCCCGCTGTCAGAAAGCACAAGACTATCACTAACACTAGCACACACTCGGGGATTAGACGGTACGTCTGCGCTGCGAGTGCGAGTGTTGAAAAAGGAGAAGAGCTGAGAATTAGGGAAGGAAATGAGAGAGAAAGAGAGAGAATGAAACAGATAGATAGACAGAGCAAGAGATAGTGGGAAGAGGGACTGAGTTAGAGGTCGGAGTTCTTCGTTGCCACAACAGCAAGGGGGGAATCAGACAGAGACAGAGAGCAAGGAAGAAGGGAGAGGGGTGGGGAGGAGTTGAGTGTCTGTGAAACCAAAACTGGCTCACTGAGGAACTTCAGTCAGGAAGGCAGGGTGGCTGCTGGGTAATTTATAGCACAGAAAGGCTTGTAGGGTGAAAAACATTATTTTAGCGGCCCCCACATCCTAATAGAAGCCAGATGTGCTTGGATTAACAAAGACCATTCTCTCTCCCTCTCTCTCTCTCTCGCTCTCTCTCTGTCTATCTTCTCTTTTCCAAGTTCTTTCCTCATTATGTTTCTACACAGCATGCTGTACAAGCTCAGTAATCCTACAGATTTCTCATATATTCCACACATTCCCTCCTGAGTATAGAATACTAGTATAGCCCCCCCCCCCCCCGCCCCCCAAACCCATTTGCTTGTGAAGTCAAATCAGAAAGGCTGTTGGGAATGTTCCTAAGTAAGTGTGTCCTAACTGCAAGCGACCATTGTTACAGCACAGCACGACACACTGTTGCTGTCCGCATTGCACCAGTTTGATCTATGTTCCAATTAAATGTCCTCAACTTTTGACAATTCAGTGTGAGAGGGGCTGTATGTCAAGTCACAAAATAGAGAAGGGCCGTCCGTCAACGCTTGGGTCAAAAAAATTGGAGTGCTTTGCTCTTTGATGCACGCTGCTAGTAAGGACAGCTTCATTGATATGAATGGGAATGATTATTTACTTTTGTTGTTGTCGCTTGCTTGCGACGCTGGCAATTAGGACATGGAGTAAATAGAATCTCTGTCCTGGTTACCGTCACTGATGTCACCTTGTTCCACATGCTGACATCATCTTCATCATTGAATGAAAGCATAACAGATGTCACATATGTTGACACAATGAACCATGAATAGCCTATATATACAAAACAGTTTAAATATGTATGTAAGCATTATGTATGAAAATACACACGTAACACATACATAAACTGTATTCATTTGATTCCAGACATGTAGTATTTTTGTATTTGTGAAAGGCAGACTAAACGGTAGTAGTTATTTCATGACGACCCTACTCCTGAGTAATCCACTGACACAACCACAGGGTCTCTGCATGGGAGAGGAGGGCAGCTGGCGTAGGTCTGTTTAAATCAATGAAACAGCACCTTGTACTGCTGATTTCCAAAATCAACATATTATGTATTTTCCTTTTTTCGTTTCACTACTAGTACGTCTCTCGTGAAAAGCTTGTTGGAGTAGACCTACTTTACATATTTCTAGGAAACTGGCTACTACCGGTCTTCTGTGGGGATTATACACATCCTCATGGAGTGTTTCAGCACCTGTTTAAAAGCTGTCTTGATTCACTAGTATTAAAGGACACTGCTTTTCCTGTCAAAACAGGTTTGTTGTCATGCTCGCCCTGCACAACAGCACAACATTTCTTAGCAATGCTTTACTGCTGACATGCAACTGCACCTTCCATTGAAAACTGATTGTACTAGATCTGTGAATATGTTTCTGAAAATGTTGGATGGGTAAATTACTAAATGTAAAGAAATTGCTACAAGCATATTTGTTTCTCTGGCTCCATCGGTCCCAGTAGGAGCACTCTCCCTGAACAAATAATGTTGTGCAACAAATCTCAGTGTAATAATTGATTCTGCACTCTAACTCTAATACATTTGTGGCATGGTAAAACATATATTATTACAGCTTAGGTCCATTGCTAAGCTCAAAGCATTATTTATCACCTAAGAATCTACAGATTTTGAGTCCTGCTTTCATTTCCTCCCAGTGTGATTACGGCAACTCTATTTTTTGTGGAAGCTGTTCAGGTGTCATTATCCCATACAAATAAGTACTCAACTCTGGACCATTTCCAAAAAGACAAAGCATATTTCCCCTTAACTAGCCACTCTGGTTAACCGTCACACATAGAATCTACTTTTTTTCAAAGGTTTCGCTTTTTGTTTCGAAACTTTTTCATGAACGAGCACCTTGATTTATCTCTGACCTCCTGTCTCTTCATTCCACTTCCCACTCTCCCAGGTCCTCAGACCAATCACTCTTCTCCATCCTACCGTCCCCTCTGAAAGGCAAAGGTGATCGTGCCTCCTTCTTCCCCACTGCAATTCCCAGACTGTGTAACGGTCTTCCAGTCCACATGAGGCCATCCCCACCATGTCCACGTTTAGCTTTTGGGTCTGTCTGCTGCACTTTCGGTCTGGGATTATGTTTTGTTAATTGTAATTGATACTGTTTTTCATATGGTACAGCACTTTGGTACATGTGTTAGTTTAAAAAATGCTATATAAATTAACATAACTAGACAGTGTGTGTGTGAGTTTTGCATGTGCATACGTGTGTGTGTGTGTGTGTGTGTGTGTGTGTGTGTGTGTGTGTGTGTGTGTGTGTGTGTGTGTATGACAGTATGGTGCAGCAGACGAGAGAAAGAGTGGCACTGCGTCTGCGGCGGGTGAAACCCTAGCCCTCTGATCTCCACACTGCATCTCCTACAACCCAGCTGTCACTGTGCCTCTGGCATCCGACTCACCCTCACACCCCCTCCCTCCGCCTTTGAAGACTGCTACCCAGGAAATTGAAGGCTGCCTTCAAACAAAGAGAGAGAGAAAGGGAGGTGAAAATAAGTCAGAGGCAAAGAGAGAGAGAGAGAGAGAGACAGAGAGAGAGAGAGAGAGAGAGAGAGAAAGAGCAAGGGAAAGAGAGAGCGAGCGAGAGAGAGTGAGTGCGAGAGAGAGAGAGCAAGGGAAAGAGAGAGGCGAGAGAGAGTGGAGAACAGTGGTGGGTGGGGTAAGAGAGACATTTGAAAGAGAAAATATGAATCAGTCTCTATCGTGTTTACACAACACTCTTGTATTCATCACCATGCTCTTTTGTTGACATAGTGATATGTTTTAGCTATGTGATGTCACTATTCAGTTCACATTGAACTTCACACTTAACTCACACACCACAAGCACACTCACACACTTCACATCCAAAGGAAACCCTCCAGAGAGAGAGAGAGAGAGGAACAGCAGGCATCCCATCACGGGGAGGAGTTGGTGTGTGAAGCCCATCCTCAGGATGACATCCTCTCTACTCAATATCTGTTTTGTTAGTAACCCCTGTGAGTGACCTCTGACCTCAGTCAGGTCTTGTCGAAAGTATCCAGGCCAGTCCTGTTGTGTTTGTATGATTTGCCAGTTTACCAGTTTGTGAATGTGCGGTTCAATGCCGCGTGCTTCATTTGTACATGAATAAGGTTTTTTTTGGTCTGGTCAGTACCATTTTAATTACCAAGCTCCTGTGTGCAGCAAAGCTATCAGAGAGTACATTTCACCCGCAGAGTTTTGTGTTTTCTTACGCAGAAAGATTTAAAGACGTCATAAAGAAGTAGAGTGACCATCTGCATGTTGTCTGAGGGTAAATAGACCAAGTGAAAAAAAGAAAGTAAATGCTACTGTGTGTGTGTGCGTCTGTGTGTCTGTCTGTCTGTGTGTCTGTCTGTACAGAGGCATGCATGCCTATATGTGTGTACCCTGTTGGAACAGAGTGCAGATGGTGACATTGAGTAAGTGAAGCCCAGCTTGGGCAGATGGGCACAGGAGGAAAGGTGGGGGACCGAGAGCAGAGCCAGGACCTGACTGGTGTCTGGCACCAACACACCAGCAGCCTGCCATGTCCTGGTCATCAGATGTCTTTTTACTGGCCTTCAAATCCCACTATAGAGCTGGTCTGAAAGTCCCAAAGTCATTTACCCTCATTGTCACCATCACTGGGAAGCACAGTAGTTAAACAATCCCTTTGGTCACTCTTTGGTCTCTAATTGTCCTTGTAACCCCAACAGTGAAATTATATTTTTCATAAAACCTCACATTTGCGACAGGGAAATGTCTAAGGGTATGTGACATGGCAAACTGATGTGTGCATAGCTAACAGTTGCTCACTGCCATGTTGTCTGTCCCTGGAGCTGGGTGGATGGATGGATGGCACTAGTGACAGTGGCTTAGATCACAGTTACATGATCGTACTTTCAAGAATGAACAGAAAACAGAAAACCATCAAATTGGGTAGACAACCAGAAGTGTGACAGTAAATCTATGTATTGATATATGACTGTGCAAAGACAAAGAGGAGGAGGGAGAGGGAGAGGGAGAGAGAGAGAGAGAGAGAGAGAGAGAGAGAGAGAGAGAGAGAGAGAGAGAGAGAGAGAGAGAGAGAGAGAGAGAGAGAGAGAGAGAGAGAGAGAGAGAGAGAGAGAGAGAGAGAGAGAGAGAGAGAGAGAGAGAGAGAGAGAGAGAGAGAGAGAGAGAGAGAATTTTTGTGGCACTAGCTAAAGGAGAAAGCTGTGAAGATAAACCATTGCAAGACCAGTAAGGGAAGGGAAAAAAAATTGTTGGAAATGGTTGGAAGGGGGAAGGTGAATTCAAACTTAAATACACCACACTACATCAGTGCCTCTTACACTTCTCCTTGGGAAAGGTTGAAGCCATCTCTCCTCTTTTCTTGCCCTCCATCAACAGATGGATCACTTTTACCAGTAACAGTAGCAGCTGCAGTACAGTCCGCCCTCAGGGCCCACGCCGAAAGAGAGAGAGAGAGAGAGAGAGCGCAGCGCTAAACGCCCCTACAGTCAGGGACAGCAGAAACTGAATACTATGCCCCAGAGTGTAAAGTCTGTGGTCAGTGTGTGTGTCTGTATGTGTGTGTGTGTGTGTGTGTGTGTGTGTGTGTGTGTGTGTGTGTGTCTGTGTGTCTGTGTGTCTGTGTGTGTGTGTGTGTGTGTGTGTGTGTGTGTCTGTGTGTCTGTGTGTGTGTGTCGGTGTGGCTGACTGGTTGGCTGGCAGTCTGACAGTGTAAGGTCTTGAGTTCAAAACTGGGGTGCCACTAGCCACGTCCCCAATCCCACAGACAGACAGACACACACACACACACACACACACACACACACACACACACACACACACACACACACACACACACTCACACACACTAACACACACTACTCTTTGAATGCAGGGCTACAATATACAGAAATACACATTTCTCAAGTGGTTTTGGATTCTGACTCTCTGGCAAAACTCAAACACAAACACAAACACAAACACATACACATACACATACACATACACATGCACACGCACACGCACACGCACAAGCACAGAAACACCTTCATACAAACAAACAGAAAATCACAGAGGAACCCCGGGTATCTGAGTGAAGGTATTTCTCCCTCTTCTGCCAATTCCTTTAAATTCTCTCTCTCCCACTTTGCTGTGACTGGCTGCGTTTCCAGGTGCCTGGGGTCAGAGGTCGAGGACAGAGGGATGGAGGGTCAGGACCTGGGGTACGTTCGTCGTAGGATTGAAGCTAAGTTAATCAATTGGCCTTTTAGCCCGTTAAGATTAGCGAGCTGATTGAGAACAGCAAATATCGGTTCGTTAACGGCTGATCCGCATCCTATTCATGTGGTTAATTTCAACCAGGCTAAAGTTATCATGGCATTTGCGCGTGCACGTCCTACTTCAAAAGGCAGGAAAGGTCGATCACCAAAACCATGATTTTCTAACGGTATAATGGTTCTAAACTCAAAGAAAAGGGCTCTTTTTTTCTCCACTGGCGAGTAGGAGATGAACATGAACGTTTATGAAGAATACAAGACCATAATCATGGCAAAATTCAACACCACCACCGCTGTGAGAGCAAGGTGTGTTGGGATGTTTATAAGGTGATATCTATGTATGAATACCTGACGGCAAGTGTCCACTGGTATAGAGGTTTCCTCTACCGGTTTGAATCTGCATGGTTGCTAGTTCAAATCCCCTCACCTCCTTCCTCGATGTAGTTTTACATTTCCTTGGAAGTCGCTTTGAATAAAAGCGTCTGTTAAATGACTAAATGTATTAATAACAAATGCAATAAATTGAAGCAGTGAAAATAAATTGTCTGTATTTCTCTCTATTCTTATCATGAGTCCACCTTAATAATTTTCTACAATAATGATATGCTATGGTGTACTAATAACATTCATATAATTATGAGTGCTTTGTTCTCCGCATCACCGACACTACAAAAATGTACCACTCGCAAAAAAGCGCAAGACAGTCAATGTTCGACTGTGGTGTTTGCAATAAATGACTCGAGAAGGTCTTGTAAATTAATGATTCCTTGTCGGCTGAATCGGTAGCGCTCATACAAGAATAATGGATCTTGGCGATCGCAAAGAACTCTCTCCCTCCACTAATCTAACTCTAATATCAGTCCTTGGTCAATGGGATCCCTCCTTTTTCCGGGGGTGTGGCAAGCTTATCCAGCTACACTTAAGTTAGCCTGCCCTGGAGCAGGTTAGTGCTAATCGATATGTAACTATGGTGATTTATCAAAAGTTGCTTCCACGAACCAAAAAGAGGGGCTTTTTTTTATCTTAGCCTGAAAGCTACGACGAATACCCCCCTGCTCTCTGTGGAATTCAGGTGTCGCTATAGTGATCACAATGAAGCAGGGCGGCTGACAGGCAACCCCTGAGGGCCATAAAGGAGAGCTGCCGGTGGGGAAGGGGGACGGGGAAGGATGGAGGGGATGGAGAGCAAAAACACTGAAATGGGATACAGGTTGGAGCACACACACACACACACACACACACACACACTGACCCTCTTGGCTCCCAGGCTGTGGTTCACGCATACACTGGCATTCTATCCCCAGGGGTCTGTTGCTGCAGCTTGTCGAGTGGAGAACACGGAGGGGAGATGTGGGGCCTCTCGTTATTTTTCATCCAGGTGCCTAAAAGGATGAGAGGAGAAGTGTTGGACTAAAGACGAGGCTTGACAACAAGGTCCTCTTCACCAGCACCGACTATATGTTGGGACAGCAGTAATGGAGACCACACTGCATGGTCCAGTGACTTTGGCTGGATCAGTATCATTTTTTTTTGTTTCCTGTTTGCTGTTTTCACCCACCAAGCATGACATAACATGGACTTGGAGGTCCTTCCTCTCTGTGGTATGTGTTGAAGACCTACAGACTCAGATGTCAGTGCTATTGGGAATGCTTCAGAGGTCGAACACAAGCAAGCGCAATGTCAAATGAAAAAAAAAAGTTTTATTTCTCATCTGTGATTTCATCATTACATCATTTATTTTCATTTTACACCTCCACTCAGGCTATGACTTAAGACCATTACATCATGGATATTTTTTGACTTTTCTCTTTTCGTTTCCAATGTCCAGCCCAGTTGTTAACCTTCTGGGTGCCGAGAGTGCTGAGAGAGCTGAGAGACCTGAGCAGTGGAATGTCTCCGCTCCGTCAGGTGATCTATGGGGACGCAGGGGGCTCAGGTGTGTACTAAATAAAGGCTCGGCTGGGCACACACCCCTCTGTAGGGGGGAACATGTGGAGAGGGATTTGGCTCTTAGCCTTGGGGCAGGGTCACAGTCTCTGACCCCTGACCCTGCTCTGAATGAAGGGAATTTGGGGTGGGATGATGTGCCCCTGGTAGACTGGTTCCAGACAGAGACTCTCTCTCTCTCTCCCTCTCTCTCTCTCTCTCTTTTCTTTTTTTTCTCTACCTCTCTCTCTCTCTCACACACACACACACACACACATACATTCACACACATACAGAGGGAGAGGGAGAAATAGAGGGAGAAGAAAGCCAAAAAAGAAAGCCAAAAAAAACATCAGCATATAAAACGCTGCTAACAACATGTAACCCCCCAAAAAAAAGCTAAAAACATTTTGCCCTCCGTGACGTTCAAGTGAAACACTCCCACGGTGACGGGTGCTGAGGTCAGTGGTGTCAACCGCACCTAACCGCTGGCCAGAGCCTGACGCCGCCTGCCCTCTCCTGCCCACCTCCGGGCAGCTGCATCCGGCCTGCGCCTTTTCTGCTTTCACGAAGCAGACGGTTCGGCTCTCGCTTTCTGCTCTTTTTCCGCCCCTACCTCTCCTCTCTGCTCTCTAACGCAAACAGGCGCAGGCAGACGTGCCTCAGTCTGAATGCCGATTGCAATCTGGGTCCCATGCCGCTCCGGAGCCGCTACAGGCGTTTGTTCATCTCGGCTGTTGTTCGCTTTCTTCTCCAATCTCCAGTTAAGGGCCCAGATGACCCCCCGACCCCTCCCACATCTGTCTCTGCCATGTGCCCTCCAGATGTGTACATGCCTGAGCCGGTGGGGTGCGGTTTCTGTGCCAGCACATCTCTCACCAGAAGGGGTCACTGCACCAGCATTGCCCCTACCAGCTGAGCACAAAGACATCAGGACGGGGTTGTCCTTTTTCTAAATGAAGTTTTATTTCACCGTTTGTTACAGTGGAAAACATGGCTGTGAACGTCCATCGGTCAAACTCATCAGGACACTAAGACAGACCGAGGAGATGGGACATATGGTATTGAGCACATCAGAGGGGCTTTCAGGAAATGCTTTTTCTTCACGGCTCTTATAAAACATGACCCATCATCATGTGTTACACACACATGCTGCCTAGAGAACAAAGAGGAAATATAAAGTGGATAGTTGACTCTAGACATGTGTACACATGAAATAGAAAGTCACTGAGGGTTCATCAAGTTCTTGTTTATGTACCGTGAAGACAATGTGACTAAAAGAGACGTACTCCTTTCTCTTCTTCCCTCTTGCTCCGTCTCCCTTTATAACTGCCAGCATCCCCTTCCCATCTGAACGTTCACTGTCGGTAAGAAAAAAAAGAAAAAAATTTTTTTTTCCTTTTTTTCAGGGGTGGTTCTGGCAGAGGCCCAGGCAGCAGCCACTCGAGAAAGTATTACATAAATATTGTTTGTCTTTTAATGTGTTAAAATAAACCCTTTCCACATGGGAAAGGCAGACGCTCTCTTAATGATAATAATCATTTTAGCGGCTGACTGTGAGGCATGCTGATCTCCCTGTCCAAATACACACACCACACCACACACATACACACATACATACACACGCACACACACACACACGCACGCACGCACACACACACACACACACACACGCACACACACACACACACACACACATGCACACACTCACATATAAACACAGGCACACTCTCACAGGCCTCTGTGCCGTGACCTCCCATTCCTTTTTGATCACTTTAAAAGTAACTGCCTTTTTGATCAACTGCACTCTCCACAATACTTTCACAATTTTAAGACACTATGATCACTGTACTACATCTCTTAGCCTCCGAGCTTTCTCTCCCTCTCTCCCTCTCTCCCTCTCTTTCTCTCTCACACACACTCACACACTCCTTTACCCCTCTACATTTTCTTCCTTTCTCTCTCTTGCCCCCTTCCCACATAGTTATGCTCCAGCACACATTGCCTCACACCCTGCGCTCTCGCTAGCAGTACACACTCTCTCCCTGTCCAATTAAGTATGCTTAACAAGCTTAGCCTCTCTGTGAAAGGCAGGTCTACTGCTTCTCTGTTGTACCGGCAATTATTGGTCAAGTCTTCTGAAACAATTTGTGCCTATAACTGCTTACCACTTTGTCATGGATCAGCTCCTCCGTGCCTCCACCTCACTGTGCCCTCTGTCATGCCCCCCCCCCACCCCCCCTCCGCCTTTTCTTTCTTTCACTCTCTTTCTCCCTCTATCCCTTTCTCTTGCCCTGTCACTTGCTGCCTTGTTTTAAGCCGAGTGAAAGAGCTAAGAGTCTGAGGGAAAGAGAATGAGTGAAAGAAAGAGAAAGTTCTCTTCATGAAGTGTTGTGGCCGGGGGTGGTGAGGGGGTGGGGCGCTGCGAAACAAGCCAGCGTTAGAAAGGGGGCCATTGTGGGAGGCTGGCCCGCAGACAAGCTGGTCATTCAGACGCGGCCAGCCGTGTACAATGGTTAAACTAACATCATTGACATTTGGAGTTGCCCGGGCTTTCATGTGAGAGAGTGGAGGGGTTGATGAGAGGAGGGGGCAGGAAAAGCTAGCTAGCGAGAGGAGCAGTATTGGGAAAGGCTTCTCCACTGGCTCCACTGATCAGAACTGAACATCACAGGCTTGGGGATCACCAGTGCCTGCCCTCTGGGCTTTCACGAGAGGCAAGAAGAGGGGGTTCTGTCAGTCGGAGGTGACGGTGGGTCGGGACGCGGAGTGACACACGAGATGACCATTCACCTCTTAAGAGTCTCCACAGGCCAGGGGGGACACCACGAGCCCTGCGGGCCACCCAGGGCCAACAGACACAGTGTCTGAATGATGATGAATAGGCAATATGATCAAAACTATGAGATGGGTTTGAACGATGTTGCATTCCAAGAGAGGAAAAGAAGGAAAGATTATAGATTATCGATCCTAACACTAACCCTAACCCTAGGTGAGTACAGTCCTGAGACTAATGTCCTCTGGACTCTGATTTGAGGAAAATCTACTTTCAAAATACTTGACAGAACAGAAACATTTATATTTGTTTTTTTTTGCATTTGTTTGCAAGCTCTCTCTCACCCTCTCTTTCACACGCACGCACATGGACACACACACACACACACACACACACACACACACACACACAAACACGCATGCATATGCAGAGTCTGAAGGGAAGCTTATTATGGTGGCCAGTTTGTTTAAACAAGCCTGGCCAGCGTATGAGGTAAATAAGGCAGGACCACCTAGCCTGCACTCTCTTGGCAGGACTGAGCAGGAGCCCCTGTTGCAGGTACAGCCCTCATCGCACCAGCCATTCTGCATCCAGCTCCATTGCCTAACAAGGACACTGCTGTGTGGAGTGCTGGACTGCTCTGTCACGCTCACACATGCACATTCATATACAGATGCACACATATGTGGGCACACACACACACACAAATACAGACACCTACAATCACACATACATGTACACACACCCACAACAAGATATGGATATACACACATGTGCAAAATGATACTCTGACACGGTAGCGAAACTAACGCTAATTGCACAGGCTATGCACTCGGTCTGTGGTCTGAGGGCGGACCACCCCGCGTAAATAAGAAATGTTTTCCACTGGACTCGAACATGGGGTACCATGACTCCTCTGTGTTTGTTTGGGAAACTCGTTTAGAAATGTAACAAACATTCATTAAAGCACTTGTAAAAAAAAAAAAAAAAAAAACGCTATAAGAATCATCTTCATTGTGAAACCAGTAGGGCCCCAGACTGAGGAGGAAATCACTACCTGTTGGTCACCTCGTGTGTTGATCCCTCTGCTGCCAATTCCATGTATGACACACATTCATCGATACATGTCAGGTTCCACTCCCGCATACTTTCTCTTACATAGCATCAGCACGTAAAGATTAAAATGGAGAGTTAAAAGCCAAGTTAAAAGTCAAGTTAAAACCCCCAGACAACATAGCTGCTTGTTTCTTTAAACTTCCATGCTCTTGCTTCATAACGTTATCCACACAGCAGCCAGGCCAGGTTGTCCCAGTCTAGCCTGTTAGGATGATTGCATTTTTCATGGTCAGCCTCCGGCTTACCTCCAGCCCTGCCGGAAGAGCACAGAGCTGAGATATATTGGTTACTTAGAAATGCAGTGTTCTCCTGTGTTTGATGACAGAAAAGGTCCAGATTAACTGTGCCACAGTAAATAGCTAAAACATCTTTGTCCTTCAAAAAGACTTTTTCCCATCCTCTCTACATCTGGCAGAGACATTTCTGCAGGATGAGACGGGGGATTGGGGGGGGGGGGGGGGGGGGGGGGTGGTGGAGAGAAAGGAAAAATCATTTTTATAGGAAATCCAGTGACTGAGCCATGAAGGCTGAGGTTCCAAGACAATGGTTATGATTCTCATAGCCTACCTAACAGGCATGAAAAAACACAAGACTTCACACGTGCTGCCCCACCTCCAGCCATTACAGGGTTGATGAGTCTGGTAACTGCTCAGCATAATGCCAGGAACTTTTTAAAGACATCACATAGCTTAACTGCTGTCAAGATAATCATTCAACTCAATTTTTAATCAGTCATATCAGAATGTTTTGACTGTGCAGCCCTGTGTGAGAGATGTGAAATGAATCAGAGATATGCTGTGCTGTATTTTTCTATTATCAGCCGACTTTAATTTCACATGGGGATCATTTTCCTGGGGCTGTCAAGTTTCTTATTTCAACGTGACAGATGAGACAGCGCTGCGGAGGCATACTAAGAGCAGTGCACTGCTGCCATGTTGATCATTTAAGGTGTGGGAGAACTTTATAAGGTCTACATGTTTCTTAAGGGGCAGGACTTAAAAAAAGCTAAATTAAAGTACTATGAAAATAAGATAAATACCTATAAGAAAAAAAAATCTAAAAAGAGATTATTATCTCCTTAGATTTTTACAATAAAGTTCCTCATCTCATTTTTGTGAGTCACATTTAGGCTCCTGAGCTGTCAAAAATCTATCTTTGAGAACAAAAAGGTTCCTATGAGTAGAAAAAGGCAATATAAATACAAACTTTGGCATTCCACAGCCAAACTTGTCAAACAGAAGATTAGTTCCATATTTATGTACATATTTAGACAAAACAACCTGTTTTCCACAGAGTAGTTTAAAAGACTCACACTGGGCCCATATGAGAGTCCTGTAAGCTAACACTCATGGGCCAGCCCAAGGTTAGCCTTCAGAAAAGGTGCAGATGGTCCGGCATGAGATGGCTTACAGTGAACCCATGTGGGATTTTCTAAGGGTTTCCCCCAAATCATTTTGACCACAGTAATACCACAATGGCTCACATACCATAGAGATGCTCTGGACCCAGAACATACCAATGCAGCAAGTGGGATTTGTTTGGGTTTTCTGCAGCCCACGGGTTCCCACAGGACACCCACAGTGGGTCCACAGCATGTCTGCTGGCTGGAATTCTCCTAATGATTTGTCACGTGGCATATTGTGCAGTTGGACAAAGAATGTAGTCCAGATACATCTTACAATATGACATGTAGTTAACTTTTACGGCTGCTGTCACACAGTTTGTACAAGGCTTAAGGGCTCTGGAAATTATATCTGCTCCCTCACACTAGCCATAACTCAAGTTCACCTTTAAAACTGAATCATTAAATTGTCTTCTTTTTTGTGAGCAATGTTCTTAGTGAGTTAAACGACAGGTGGATGGTCTTTTTGGGCTGGGAAGCAGCTTTCTTACTGACCCAGAGGGCCCAGTGTTCTTACTGACCCAGAGGGTCCAGTGTTCTTACTGGCCCAGAGGGCCCAGTGTTCTTACTGACCCAGAGGGTCCAGTGTTCTTACTGGCCCAGAGGGCCCAGTGTTCTTACTGACCCAGAGGGTCCAGTGTTCTTACTGGCCCAGAGGGCCCAGTGTTCTTACTGACCCAGAGGGTCCAGTGTTCTTACTGGCCCAGAGGGTCCAAGGTGGAGAAGCAGTGTTCTTACTGACCCAGAGGGCCCAGTGTTCTTACTGACCCAGAGGGTCCAGTGTTCTTACTGGCCCAGAGGGTCCAAGGTGGAGAAGCAGTGTTCTTACTGACCCAGAGGGCCCAGTGTTCTTACTGACCCAGAGGGTCCAGTGTTCTTACTGACCCAGAGGGCTCTATTCCATCCCTTGCACGAATCACTGACAACAGGTCAAACTTTATAGAGAAAAACTCCATTTACTCAAATTGTTGGAAGCTCTGCCCAGTGAACCCAAGATAAAAACCCTTTATCCGATTTACTTAACTCAGTGACCCATTTGTTTCTTTTCGCCCCTTGTTTCGCACATTTCCAAGTCTCTTTTAATATTCTCCCCAAATGTCAATGCTTTGTTTAGGCTTATTATTAATTCTCTCTCTCTCCTTCTATATCTCTTTCTCTTTCTCTTTTTCTCTCTCTCTCCTTTTATATCTCTCTCTCTCTCTTTCTCTCTCTACTTCTATCTCTCTCTCTCTCTCTTTCTTTCTCTCTCTCTCCTTCTCTTTCTCTCTCTCTCTCTCTCTCTCTCTCTCTCGTTCTCCTTCTATATCTCTTTCTCGGCGATGAATCCTGAGGAGCTGTCAGTGGAGTGGCTCTGGCTGTGATGAACTACGGGCCACTGGGCCGGAGGAGGCCTGTCTGTTGTCTGCAGCAGATGTTACTGTTTTGTCAGAATAATTTGGTGGGAAATTTTCATGAGCTGCACTAGGCTACAGCTGGGATACAGGTGGAGGGGGAGAGGGGAGGGGCAGAGTCCGGAAACCCCCCCTCCCCCTGGGGAGACCTATGGGTGAGTTGTGACAGAGCTTTGCACAGGTCTAGAGTCAACTGAAGTGGGGTCAACAGACGGAGAGAAAGACAGAAAAGAGACTAGCAAGGTGGACATAACACGGACACATCAGCTATTTCACAACTATTTCCCCATTGTCAGACTTCTTGGCAGGAGAATTTTATAAGTGCATAGTCCCATGTGTTTTTCATTTTTGTATGTGAGAGGCAGGCAAAAAAATGTGGAGTGTGATCCAGAAACCGTCTCAACTCTGAATAGTGCAGGGGTACAGGTTAATGTACAATCAGCTATTGGGAAGAATACAAAAAAAGAAGAAGGAGGAAAAAGGAAAGGAAAGAAAGCATGATTAAATTAATGAATTAATGAATGGATGGATGAAAGAAAGAAAGACAATAAGGAAAAAGAGAAAAGGGAGAAAAGAGTAAAGAAAGAAAAGAAAAGAAAAGAAAAGAAAGAAAGAAAGAAAGACACACTGAGCGGCAATTACCTCAGCTCTTGGCAGGGGCTCTAATTAAAACCAAACTTGTTTCCCTCAGTGAACAAACACGACAGACGCTAAGCAGAGGACGTTTTTTTCCACCCTGCCAAAATATTAAGTGAGTGCAGGTGCCTCAGGAATGCCAGAGAAGGCTGGGGCAAAAGGGAGGTGACCTTTCTCTTTTCTCTCCCTCGCTCCCTCTCAACATCACCCACATGCAGCCTGTTTGGTACAGTACTCTTTGGAAATTTGGTACTGTTCCTTATGGAAATTTGAGTATTGGCATGCATTGTCAGCATGCGTTAGCTTTTCTGTTTCCATTTATGCACCTATGTTCTGCATGTACCTGGTTTGCTGCAGTCCCAGTTTCAGATGGTTGTGAAGAACAGACAAAGAGGTCATTTATGAACAGACATTCATCCTACACACACGTGCATATGTACCGACCCTTTGATTTGTAGGCTTTCTTGGGTAGTGAATCTGAACTAAATGATAGTGAAAGCAGCAGGGAGAAGAGGATGGGGGTTAGGCAACCATAAGCAAGACCAGATGCAGGGGTCCTCAGTGCTCCAGGGCCTAGGATGAAGGACAGTCAGAAACTCACCAAAGCCCCTCACGGGAACAAGAAGAGGCTTGGAAGTGCAACCCAATTTCCTATGCTGTGGCCTCTACAAAGACAGACGCCACCCCCCCTTTAGTCTTTATCCAACCCCCCTACTGCCTTTACACGGCAGGGATAAGCTGCTCTGTGCAGGGCAGTCATCCCCACAATCTATGTTATATGTTGTACCCCTCCATGCACTTGCATGCACACACACACACACACACACACACACACACACACACACACACACACACAAACACACATACACACACATATACAGAAAACACACTAGCTATCATAAAAAACACGTACACAATTGCAAATACAGCAAGGCCTGATATTTGACATGGCATATGGCTAAATATGTTCAGCACACATACTAGTTAAGGACACATACTTCTTACATATTTCCCAAAACGACAGGTCTGCATCTTATACACAACAGAGACGCTCTCTAAGTGGAGGCCTCAACAGCCCAGGCTCCTGAGGTTATCCTCTCACAGACCTGCAAAGGACAGGGGACACCTGATGACAGTGGCCACTCAGCAGCCTGGCCCTAACCTCTGCCTCTGTGCTCTTTCTCTGTTTCTGTTTGAGAGAGAAATTCATCACTAGCTTACTGACTGTGCAGTGGTGTTACTATGGCAATCTGAATTCGGTGAGAATCTAACTCTGCATTTGCCTCTGAGTTTGAAGCAGTCTTATTTCCCCTCCTTGGCTTTACTCAGCAGCCTCGTTTTCTCCCTGGGCCCAGCCCACCTGGCACAGGGTAGCAGAGGAATTTTCCACAGGTGGGCTAGGCTGGGGGCAGACACAGGCCCACCTTTGTCTGCCTGCCAGCTGCCATGCCCTGGCCGAAGCTTTGAAGCCACCATGCTCATGAGGGCTTACTACGGGTTGTCCATGTGCAACAGTGAACTAAGGCAGACCGGGGCCACTGTTGGCACACCCATGAGGACAGGCACACAGAAATCACTACTGCAGGTTAATACATGCTGGGTCCTCGCTACCTTCTGAGTGTGCAAACATGGCCGTTTTTTTTTCAGTCTATGGAGTTGCTTGCTTGTAGGGTAGACTGAACTGAATTAATAAAAACTTCTGTGAGGCCAGAAAGCTGATCTATCCTGAAGAAAAAACTTGTTTCTCTACATTTGGGACAGGATAAAGGGCAAGAGACTGATTTCAAGGGACAGGATAATTTTCCAATGTGAAAGGAAGGCGGGGAGAGGATGCTCAAAGGGATCCGCAGTGGCCTACCAACACAGAGCCCACATTCACATCCAAAGAGGCCTGTGGGAGGGACTTGTGCCCCAAGCCCAAAGGGTTCCACTGTGGGAAGCTGACGTAGGGCTCCTGCCCCAAAGAGGTCCCTCTTGGGAAGCTGTCATTAGACCCAAGGTGTGGTGAACATGGTCTTCCAACATTAAAGCCCTCTTTGACCCGTGGTGGGTTGATGTGACCACGTTTTAAGCACACTTACTGGTCCGTCACAGGCCTGTAAGGTTAAAGAAGTCAGCTTTTTAGTAGATCTTCTGCACTCCAGAACCAAATACTGTTAAAAGAATGCAGCAAGTCTTTCCACCTGGGACCCCTGAGTTAGAGCTGTGAGGGAGTCTCTACAATCTAAGCCTTTGACTTCCTTCTCAAAGTACAGTATACCAATGTCTCATGACAAGGACAGGATCGTAAATCTCAGTACCTCTCCACTGGGGAACCACACGGCTCAGTTTCTGGTGTTTGGAACACAGTAGTATGATCCGGTTCAAATTCAAGCAGCAATAATCCCCAGCACTGTCCCATGCTCCAGACGCTCTCATTCACTTCTGTTTACGTCAATAGATGGTTTCTCTATGTTTGGTGAAAATGAGCCGCTGCCACTTAGGTTGTGCGTGGCACACTCCATGGTGGCACAACTTTTTGAGTGTGTGTACCATGGACGAGATTCTTGCGGGCGGCCCTGGGACCCGATCTCAGAACAGACATTGTGAACGCAGACAAAGTATCAACAGCATTCTAACTGGAAAGTTGTGTGGGCTTTACAGTTTGGTACTACATATATGGTGTATATGTAGTACCATATTCGTCCTGAAGGGATTTATTTTTGGATAATGACCGACTGACAATACATTTGCCTCGCTTATTATACGGTTACTTGCCAAAAACGATAGAAGACATTCCTCCAAAATACCTCTTTTTAACGATTTAGTTGCCGTTTCGTGATTTCCGTTAAGATATAAATAGTTCTTCAAGCAAATAGAACTTTTAAGTTTCAGGTGTTGCGTAGCAACCCATTACTTGCTGACTTCAAATTACAATGAGTCTGTTACGTTAAATGACCATCTCTGACTGCTTTTTAGGTTGCCATTATAGCATGGCAAGTGTCTGGTGCCAAACAAACTCTATGGTTCACATTATTTCAGTTCATTGAGACCCACACAGATTGAGCTAACCAACTGCAGAAAGAAGTCATCTTACCTCACAAGAATGAAATTCCAGAAGACCCAGATGGCCGACACACTTTGAAAGTGGTATTGAAATCAACTTTACCAAGTGTGCAGTCAATTCAGCTACGCTGGGATTCAAACTCAGCGCTTTAGGTGAGAACTCTCTTATTAACCCCATATTTTTTTAGATTTTATGTAGCAAAGGTAAGAGGACCCACATTAAGGACACAAAGGCAAGTTGCCCACAAACCCCTGTTTCACCCACACTGAGACTATGTTTGTCCACAGAGAGCCGCATAGCCAGAGAATGCTAAAGGTTCAGCCAGACCCATCACCAACAAGCCCCAACAAGCATTGTGTGCCCCCCCCCCCAAACAAAATCCACCCAAATGCCAAGCTCCCCCTCCCCTCCTAAAATGAATAGCAAAGGAAAAAATACTTAAAACGAAGAAAGGTACAGTTGTGTTTAAAGTTTTAACTTAAAACTGTTACTGATTTTGTTATATCACGGACTCATCTTCTGCTCTTCCAGTGGTGAGTGAGTCCACATGTCCAGAAAACACATTACTGTACTATATAACTATAAACTATAATAGCACATGGGTTCGAATCCGGCCCGATGTCTTTTCTCCTGTCCACTCCCCACCTCTTCTCCCTCTCATTTCCTGTCCCAATCTTCACTGATCTATCAATTAAAGGCATAAAAGCCCAAAAACAAATATAAAAAAGAAAAAAAAAATGTCACTGACCAAGGCCTTTGTTCTGCTTGTAATACAGGCCTAGTGTGAGGACTTCACAGTCAATACTAGCAACCTCAAAAAATGGTTAACACTATAACGGTATGGCCTATACGCCCTACGGTCTGATTGTATTCATACTGCTAACTGCGTTGTGTGTGCGCATAGTGAATGTACGTTGTGTGTGTGTGTGCATAATGAATGTACGCTGTGTGTGTGTGCATAATGACTGTACGTGATTGGGTTAGCAGTAACTTAGGAAAACCAAATGCCACCCTGCTTTGGGTCGGCCGGGGCTCAGTGTTGAGTTCCCTGCAGTGGTGAAGTGTCTCAGTAGATGAGGATCTGAAGGGCCAGAATAGGCCAAAAAACAGGATCTATTTCTGAGAGTGGCTTTGTTGTACTGTCTACAAAAACAGTGGACAGGATCTGTTTGTGTTTTCCCCTCAGCCATGTGAATGAAGTACACATGCTTGTTAAGACCTAAGTATCATAGTGTGTGGAAAATACAGTGTTGCTGACTTTTTTAAATCATCTATTCTAGACTTCTAGTGTAAATAATGGGTTTCATGTCCTCGGTTACCTCAACATCTCAGATGACAAAAACCACATAACCCAGGAAAAGGGGAAACTAATGAGGGTATTCCATCCTACCACTTAAAAGCACATTGACGTAACAAAATAACAATAGAGCTAAAACAGCCAGAACAAAATCATAACCTTCTTGTCCATGTCACATGGAGAAACTTAATGGCACCCTAAATCTTCTGCTGTCCCCACATATTCTAGGTCAAGGTCATCAGGTCAGAAAATATTGTTGGAACACCACTTGAAAGGAACTGAGCTGAAATATTTTAGCCAACAGCACAATGGCTAATATCTGCGTGTAAAAATAGAATCAATCTGCATCATCATGAGAACTGTAAGCATATCTGAGAATGCGGACGAATAGTTATGAAAGGAACTCTGAGCAAAGCCATTGTGCTGGTGAGCATTGGGGAGAGCTTGGCCTTCAGCTCTCGGCTTGGTGCCAAGCCCCTGGAACCTGAGAGTGTGAGGCGGCGGCAGCCGGCAGGGTTACGGATGGTTGTCTATGCTAAGTACAGTTTGACCTGATGGGAGCGGTGGCTGGGGATTATTCCTGCGTCGAGAGAGAGGCTTTACCCCCCCATCCTGAAGCTGGAGCTGGCCTCTTGCTCCCTGCTGGTGAGGTAATTAAAGCACCACAGCAGTGGCACGGTCACACCCACGCACCCAAATCCTGCCAGAATGAGCCGATACCCGGGTCTCCGTAATCCTGTTTGTGACCATCGTGAACCACTGGAACCCTGGCCGGAAGACAGGGGAGGAGGGCAGAGCTGGACAATAACACAGCAGAGGGAAAGGGGGACAAGGGAGGTGGAGTGGGAGTGAGAGAAAGCAAGAGGGAGGAGAACAGCATTCTTGCGTTCTCACTCTCTCCATCTGTCTCTCCTTTTCTCTCTTTATGTTAAGCCAAGCCTCAGTCTTATGTTTTTTTAATTAGGTTTTTAATTACGATCCTTTCTGGATTTGTAGATTTCGTTTTTTTTCACCTGCATGTATAGTATACAGTACCGTGCGAATGTTTTAGACACTTAAATGCTGTAATGTGAGGATGCTTTCAAATGACGTGAATAGTTTTTACTATAGCAACATAGAAGGTGCAGTAAACCAAAAAACTAAATCAAATCAATATTTGGTGCAACCTCCCTTTGTCTTCAAACCAGCATCAGTTGGCCTAAAGGTACACTTGGACAGTGTTTTAAGATACCTGGCAGGTAGGTTGTTTCAAGCATTTCAGAGAACTTGTCAAATTGGATTTAGTCTGTCGTGATTCTTTCTGTCTCCTCATGTAATCCAAAATTACACTTGATTCTTGGTTTCACTGTATACTTCACTATTTAAAAAAAGACTGTTTGAAAATATTAAATATGATATTATCTATTGACGTTTGCACAGCACTGTATTAGTGAGTGATTGATGGAGTACTGGTATTTGTGAATTAATCAAACTATTAATAAATCTAAGCATTCTAAACAAGATCAATTTTCGTTTGATTATCGTGCTTATGGGAGTTTTGAGCCTTTATATCCAAAAGCACAAATGTACATTCTATCAAAGGCTACAAGGCAAAATGTTGTTTCCAGAAATATCCCACAGTTCGATAACAGGAAAAATCTCTGCAGGTTTCTCGTAGTTTCGCGTGACCTGAAGTTTAACAAGGCAAAGTTTATTAAATGTTCACCCCGGTCCCTTCAGATGCACACACACTAATCCTCCACCTCAGGGGGATGGAGCAGGAGAATAGGGCGCAGTTGTCGTCTGTCTCCCAGTATCGTCCCCCGCATCTCCTTAAGCCTCAGGGGTTCCGCCTGGACTCGGCGTGTTCTGGACCCCGCTTTCCGGCTGTGCAATCCAATTAGCCCCCTTCATTAAAACGCACAGTGGGAGAGTTAGGAACAGTGGACTCTGCACATTCACACACACTTAGACTGCAGACACAGAGTTACACCACCCAATTTCTCTCTCTCTCACACACACACACACACACACACACACACACACACACACACACACACACACACACACACACACACACACACACACACACAACTATAAATCAACAACCCCATGTATCTGCGCGTTATGACATGCTCGAGGTGAACCCAAAAAAAATTGCAGACACATTGTTTGCTTGACCACCACAGGGCTCATTTGTTGACGTATTTCCAAAATGTCTACCTCATGCAATTAACACTAGCACACGGGCATCGGAAAAAGAGAAGTCACTTGAACAGGGCTGTGTTTCCATGATGTGATGTCCCCACTGGATGTGGCAACAGAGCTCCCCACTGTCATCCCATTACAGTACAAGCACTACCTCAGCCTGTTGGAACTCAGAGGCAGATCCACGCCACCCAGACCCTGCCTTTCTCGACGCAGCCCCACGCCGGGATGAGGACAGCCTGGTCCGGCCCGGGGCCTGTGCAGGCAGAGCGAGGCCCGTGACCTTCAGACATGGTGAGACGGAGTGAGAAGTCACAGGAGGAGAGGGGGGGGGGGGGGGGGGGGTGTTGTTGGCAGAAATTCCTAATTCGCACTCTCGCCAGGATAAATACTCCTCAAACCTCCCATCTCCCCATGTCTGGTCCTCAGGCCTCCAATAGCCTGACTTCAGCTGTCTCTGAGAGAGGTGGAAAACATGCGCTCAGCACACACTCGGACATGTGCATACACATTAAATACACACATGCACCATTAAATATGTTCAAGGGGAAGGTACACAAGGACGACTCCTTCCAGCGAGACAGACTGAGTTTTTCTCTGTTTTCCCTCGCTGTGCAAATTCTACACGACCCAGAAAAGAAATCATAATGGCGAGCCAGAGTGATGGACACAATGAACTTTTTTCAGCACTTAAACAATGGACAGCATCTGTATCCGTGTGTGTATATAAATATTGAACTTCACACTGAGACTTCATGTTTGTGTAGGTGACAAAAGAGAAAGGAGCAAAGGTACACAGAACTGCATACCACGTTTTGGAGAGGGAATAAAATATCCAAATCATTCTTTTTTTTTAACTGCAACACTGAAATTGAGGAAAGCCATTCCCAGTTTCACATATATGATTAAATTCAGGTGTGTATACTATGGAACCCAAGTACTTTTTAATGTTTATTATTTTTTGACAGATGAAGAACAAAGTTTTAATGCAGTTTTTCTCAGTTGGCCTGGCACATTTCCTGAAACACTGTTGACATTTTCAGGAAAGTAAGTGCATTTCCAAATCCATTTACACGTACAACTATACGTTTTGGTTATGTGGAACTGCATTCCTTTTTCCAAATTTGGCACATTACCTGACGGTGCAGTATAATCAGTGTCAGTGACAGATCTAATCACATATTTGGAAAAAAGGCTTCCAGAATACACTGCCATAACGACATAATGTCTAAGCACTTTGATTGTTTGACTTTGATGGTTCTAAACAAGGACAAAAGGACATTCTAGGCACTCCCTTTATGACACTATTTACTACTGAAACATAAACTAAGAGTTATGACTTACTACTTAGAGCTACTGAGAGTGGTGCTTTGTATACCATATGAAGTGTTTTGGGAAATTTGAAAATGTCAAGATTGGTTCAAGTAATGTGCTAAACCACAAAAAGCTGCAATGCTGTCGCTCTCGGTCTATCTCACTCCTCTCTTCTCTCCAGCAGAGTGCTGCGTGCGCCACAACAGGAAAGGGTTACACTGCTCCCCTGCATTCCAGCTGAAATCGCAGAATCAACAGGCATGAAATTCATTTCTCACATGGTTGCATCTGCGCCTCCTAATCATAACCTGGGCTGACAATTCAATCACCTCCTCCCTCTCTCCCTCTCAGCTCATCCTGCCCTTTCTGCTCCCCTCCCCAGCCCGACCCCGGTGACTCCCCCTCGCCGTCTTATTACATAGGCAAGGGCCTTCCACTCATTAGAGCCAACGAAGAACAATTAACAACGCCAGACATAATTACAGTAATGGCTGTAAGGGAGTCGGTGACCTGGTTCTCCACCCCCCCCCCCCCCCCCAACCTCCAAACCTCCCACACAGGAAGAGGGGGGCAGGGAGGGGAGAGTGGGAAAGGATATGGTTTCAGGAGGTTTGAACACTAGCGCACTGGCCAGCGAGCACCCTGATTAAAAAGAAAGACAAAATGAAAAACAAAGCATGTGCCTGCGAGGGGGGTTTGTCGAAATGAAAAAAAAATTACTTTTTATACACCCAGATGGTCAAAGTACTCAGTGCTGGCAAAACCTTGGGGCTCTAAGATCACTTCAATCCATCAGAAACAGGCTAGAAGGCAGTGCGAGTGATGAATGTGTAGTCAGGTAAATGGCTGCATTAGAGTAATGGCTGATTACAGCAATTTACTGTGAGTCATGCCAGGTCATACTTTCTAGGCCGCCGGGCTCCGAGGATGATAATCCTTGGGAGGGGTGAGGGGCCCGGAGGAGACGCGCTCCTCGTGAGGGCCGGAGCAGGGCTGAGGGAGGCACCCCTGGGGGTGTGATGGTGAAGGGCGCCCCGGGAAGCAGAGTGCAGGCCAGGGGTGAGCAGGGCCTGGGCAGTCTGGCAGCAGTGAGCTCGAGGCCCCGCTGTCCCTGGATTAATGCCGATCGTTTGGGAATGAATCTGAACTCAGACCACACAAGCAGCAAGATGGGGGGGGGGGGGGGGGGGGGGGGAGCAGGGGAGAACGAAAGTGAGAGAAGCCGTGTCCTGAGCAACGTTGCTTCCATGCTCATAGACTCTGGCTTTTTAGAGAGGCCTCTCTTTCTCTTTCTTTCTTTCTTTCTCTCTCTCTCTCTCTCTCTCTCTCTCTCTCTTTCTTTCTTTCTTTCTTTCCTTCTCTCTCTCTCTCTTACTTTATGTCCCATGGTCAGGATTAATTGTTGCTCTTTAGGTCAGTCCTTTACTTGTCTTAGCATTGGGGAAACACACTGATAGGTCTTAAAAGTATAAAGAGAGTGAGAAGACATTCAAGATACATTCAGGACAAGTCCTCACAAAACTAGAGTAGCCTACATGACTCTGTCCTGTCATAGCATATGTGCTATGAAGAATTCTGTTGTCTAACAGTTTCTTTTATCTATAAAGCTGCCATGTCCATAAATGCATTCCTGAAGGTTAAACAGAGAGGGTGGAACTTCCTTATCATGTCGTTTCCATTCTCATGAGTCTAAGCACTGGAATAGAGTGATCCCACCCTAAACAAAGTTCACCAGTGAGCAAGTGAACTCGAAGAGACGGTCGGTTTGAACACTGAGAGATGGTCTCCTGTGAGGAGATGCTGGCGGATTGAGTAATGGTGAATTAATTATAGGAGCAGGTCAAGGCAGGGGGGTGCGCTGACCAGCCGAAGTGAGTAATGTGTAAAGTGAGTTTGAGCAACGCTGGTGCATCCACTGACATCCACTGATACTAACGTACTACTAACATAACACAATACTTACGATTCTGGGTGATTTCCCTGGGATTGTGTGTTTTGTGATAATGAATGCAGGGGCTCATCCCTCCCAATCAGATGACACACAACCATGTCTCCCCATTCAGTCCCAGAAGGGGGGGTGTCCTGCCCATGCTATGTTGTAGTATGGGGAGTGGACAACAGCGGATTACTCTCCTCCGTCACAAAGCCTGAGTGACACACTGACTTACATTCACAAAGAAGGACACGGAGGCTTGAGTGACAGGAGCCAGCCTTCTCTCTAAGCTAGTCAGCTTGCACAAGACTGAAAAAAAAGAATGTAGCTACGTCAACTTTTTTTTTTTTTTTTTTTACTTTCCCTCTCCCTCAATTTTAGTTCTACTGCTGGTCCAGTTAGTCCCTTCATAGCTAGGTAATAAATACAAAGACCTCACTCTTTCTTCCCTGTTTTTCATTTCTTTCTCTCTCTCTCTCTCAGCCGCCCCCTTGCACACAGCGACTCCTCAGGTCCAGCAGCCTGCCTCTCTCCACAGCAGCTGCCAAGAATAAGTCAGGCAGCCGTGGGGCCCCAGGGGGAGGCCCCTCTATGCAGCGCTAGTGCTCCTCCAGCCCCAGCACTTACCCGACTCAGTTCAGCCACTTGGCTCTGTTTATTTAATACTCAGTCAGCTGTGGGGAGTGGGGTTAGCCACAGCTTATAAAACTCAGTCAGCGTGACCGAGATATACACCCCTCCCCCCTCACACAAAACACACTCACTCATACTCACACACACACACACACACACACACACACATACACTCACACACACATACACACAGACATGCTTCTTCTATCACACAAAAAAATATCCTTAAAAGCACTATTGGACGTGTGAACAAGGTATACAGTGCAACCTCAAGTGAGTTAGTATGCAAGTATGCAAGGAATATGCATGTATGTCTACAGGCATTTTGGAGATCGTTTGTGTTTACATTTTTTGCCCATTTTCTGATGCTTGATTATAGAGGTGAACAATGAAAAACCTTTTAAGCAGCCTAAAATGGCAACTATTAGTCCAAACCTTTACACAAGGCCAAGTAGTTTGGACATTTTATCCTTAATATTTGTCGAAAACTTGTGAAGAATGACAACAATGTCAACACCACCTGTCAAACAAAAAGTAAAAAATCTGAGATGCACAAACAACAGTGGATACCAGCTACCACAGGATACCAGTCTCACTCAGAGCATTCCAGAGCTGAGGAATCAAGGACTGGAAGAGCATGTTGGAAGAGGGGCGGGGGGCGGGGGGGGGCTCTCATTTCCACTGGAGCCCATTTTCACTGCACCCCACTGACACCCCAGCATGCTCCATCTCTGCCCTGACTGGCAGACTCCATGGCAACCCCGAGGGTCGGAGGTCACATGGAAGGTTGCTTTTATCTGCTAATGAAGTCGGTACCTGGGGGCTCTCTGTCTCTCTCTGTCTCTGGCTCTGTCCATCCCTGCAGGCTTCGCGCTCATGGGAGGACAGAGAGGCACCAAGGATGAATGAGGCAGTGCGACACAAATGCCATCTTCACTCATCTCCGAGTACACTCACATGGAGAACTCACGCAGGGGGCTGGGCGGTGTTTTAGCCCAAATTGTGTTGCCTGTTTTTTTCAAGTGTTCACATGCAAATCAATCAACAATCTCTCTGTGAACTACATTGTGGATTGAAAGGAACAATTGTCTCTCCAGTTGAACTGAGGTGCACGTTAAGTATCTGGATTGTTTTTGCCCACTGGTTAATGTGCTAATAGTGTTTTTATGGTTTACTTGTGATGGACAAGTTGACAGCACCATGTTAATTCGTCTGTATGAGCAGAACTTCTCCACTGCCCCCTGTGCACTCACGACTGACAACAACGCCAACATTTCACCGCTCAAACATTTTCCCCCGAAACCAATTTTTTTCCTTCAATTTTGCAACCCCAATTTTTTCCCCTTACTTTGCAAAATATGGACAAAAACAACAACAACAAAAAAGAAACTTCCCTCGCATACTCCGCACACATTCATCCTCTCATTCCAACTCACGCACACACTCATGTCCTTGCACACACACTCACGCGCACACTCATGGACTCACGGCACGCCCCCTGTCATGTTCGCCGTGCTTAGAAAAAAAGTCCATTAGCTCCTGATTTAGTGGCGGTGTCATGCAGTCCCCTTTGTGAGCCGGTGACACGCACTGAATAGGCATCAGTGTTGGCCACCCCCCCCTCCTCTGAGACTCTGCTCTGGGGGGAAATGAAGGAGTTGGGAGGCTCAAGGGTGAAGGGGGCAGGGATGGGGACTGAAGGGGGGTTTTGCTACCACATGTGTCAGTGTGGTGCAGTCTTTGTCGTGGACCTGCCTGTTTGTTTAGCCTTTCCTGAAGCATGGCCCTTACACACTGGCATACCGCAAGTATCTTTTGAGTGTGTGTGTGTGTGTGTGTGTGTGTGT
>NC_045160.1:19535784-19628284 GCF_900700415.2 Clupea harengus
AAATAAGTAACACTAAAATAAACCTAACCAAAAAGGGGGATAGAAATGTTTGTATTGTATTGACCGCACCCGTGTATTAACCTCAGTTTATTCAATGTTACATCATCCTGTCACAGAAAACTAGATGACACGTAGTTGTGGTGTGAGCGCTACTAGCCATTTAAAAGTTGTATGGGATGGGCATGTCAAGCAAAACTATGAGCCCTGGGTGCCAAACCCATGACCTTGGTGTTCCAGCACGTGACACGACCTGTTAAGATGCAGGACCTTCAACCCTCTCTAGCCACTGAAGATGCATACCGGTATGTTTGAAACTATGATCTGTTCCATCTAGATGTATGTCCAGGATGTCCTGAGGAACACTTTGGCTGAGGAGGTGGTACAAGTTCTTCACCAGCGGGCAGGGCACCTATATGTCTGTGGGAGCCTGAGCATGGCAGGGGATGTTGCTCGAACCATAGAGGGCATCCTAGCACACAGGCTGGGCATCAGTGCTCCACAGGCTTCACAATACCTGTCCCGACTCAAGGTGAACAGCTTTCTCCTGCCGTTAATATTTTACAACATTTAACAATGAACTTATATTTTACTTGGAATATGTAATCATCTGAATGAAATACTGTAATAGTGTGGATACTTAGGAGATGTACATCTTACTTAAAAATAAGCTGATGTTTCAAAGACAGCTTTAAATTGATCAGAGATAGATAAGGTTGGGTGAAGTTGTTTTTAGCTGTTCCTTGTCTATCTGCAGAGTGAGAAGCGGTACCATGAGGACATCTTTGGGGACAAAACATGCAAATGACGTGAACTTGGTGTCTTACCTTGATCCAAGCAGCAATGTCACTGAACCTGAAATTGCTCAGTGGTTATTGCCATACTTTAAAATTTGAGCCAAGACACACAAACCACAAACCACATCATTACATTCTCCAAATGCCCCATCTGCCTTGTTAACCACCTCATAAACGACTCACATTTTCATAACACACAACAATTCCTAGGACTTTTTAAATACTCTAATGACTTCCCATTATCACCATCCTACCCTACCCATAACAACTTCTACAACCAGCCCACACATAACTTCCCTACACATCAATGTGTGCACCTACACATCGCTATTGCTATAACTATCATTCCATATATTTAACCCTATACCCACTCGACATTCACTATGCTGTTGTTACCACCCCTATGTGGGCACACATCTCTGTAATCACTGCCAGACACTGCCCTAATGAAGCACGGGTTAATGCGGCAGGCAAAAGTTGATTTGTGAGAAGACCTTCTGTTGGGAAAATCAATGGGGAATATATTCCTTCTTTGAATATCATAAATATAACCTATATCATTACTTTAATACTTTTCTTTTTTGTATGAAAATGTATGCTACCTGTATGCTAATGTGTGCGTGTATCCTCCCTATGTGATAATATATATTTTCAATCTTTGAACAGCATTTTTTTACTTGATTACTTGATAAACATTTGTATTTGAATACCTTAATTGTGTATTGGACATTATACAACAGTATACAACAGGTATGTCCAGTGTAACAATTTATTAATTTCTTATTGGACAAGAGGCATTCCATGAGTGGGTATCACTCCGTGTCAAAATACTGATATCAAATTGCTTTTTTTTAACACGTACGGCAAGGACATGCGATTATTCAATTTTTCTTATTTGATTTCTGATTTTTAAGTTTGTTCTCACCACATCATTCAGCTTCATTGTATTTGCTTTTCCTAAGAGAAATAAAAGTGAACTGGAGGCTCACACCCAGTAATTTCTGTCATTCCCCACTTTGAACAAGGGGGCCTTTTCAAGCCCCACCTGTCCTTCATCACTCCCATAAAATGGTAGGCCAAGCTTAAAATTCTCAATTATTGAAATAACCTCAAGTAATAACAAATAGCATCTTATTTAGGTCAGCAAATGTATATTGCTTGGAGTGATTTCAGCAAGGCCCTAGCACACTTATCACTCCGGGATAACACAACAAAAATAAATAAACTAAAATGTCTTCGACAGTGTGGTTAGTCAAACAGTACAGTGATTCATATGATCATACGAACGAAACAAGTTTATTGATGGTCGAACTCGCCCCCGCACTTACACACCACAAGCATACAATACACAGAACACACCGCAGACACGCCACAACTGCACCATACAGCCTGCCTGGAGCACGTCAGATGTTTAGTTCGTCGGGTAGCTCCGTTGGATTAACCAGGCGGTGACAGTCAGGCAGTAAAACCAAGCAGCGGTCCTGGATAAGAGCTGGTTATGGAACGTGATGAATCCAATATCCAACTCCTAGTCGCTAATGACTTCCAAGAACCACGAACTAGACGCACGCCACACAAGCAATCTTTTTCCCACGAGCTCAACCAGCAGACAACGTTCCAACACTACTCTGGGCTGCAGACGATGTAACTGCAAACACATGCGTGTTTAAATAGGCCCAGGCTAGTAGAGACACGGGAAAGGTATGGGTGGAGCTACTAATTAGCAGGGATCACCCTACCACACTTGTTGCCATCGCACTTTCTCTTTGTTTTTAATATAGCTTCTCTGCTGAAAATGAACACTGTCTACATTTGCACTTGTGTCCGGTTTAAAATTACTTTTCATTATTTCTTGCACTTAATGCATGAGGCCGATCAGTATGGTGGATGGGATAGGCTTCAGGGAGTTCTGTGAAACACTGGAACCGAGGTACCGTATCCCTAGTCGTCGAACAGTCACCAACAGAATCGTAGAATTGTATAACAGTGTGTGCCTCATTACAGTGCATTAAATGCCCTGTATTGTTATTCCTAGGCTTCTTATACTTCTTCTTCTTCTTACAGACTTCTGCGATTAATTCAGCTCGAACCGCTTAACGTAGAAACTTCGTTAAAACTTTGTCGCGTAGGTCTTGTAAAGGACACTTATGCTATGTATTTTTCACTTTTCTAAACTTTATACTTTTTAAGATATTAAAGAAAAACTAATACAAATTTTCCCATTGACTTACATTGGGCCATTATGACATCATAATAGGGTCATTAAACTGGCTTGCACCTGTGCTTCACTGACACCTGCGCCAAGGTTCCAAGGCTCCTCTTCTCTCTGTCCCTCTCCATTCAACTGTATAACTAGGGATATTAAGAGACACCATCCATACTCTACTTTTTTTCTCTCTATCCCTCTCACTGTACTTTCTTTCACTCTCCATCTCTCTGCTTCACTCCATTTTCACTCCTTTCAATATTTTCCCTCTTCACTCTCTTCTTTCCTTCTTCCACTCTTCTTTGCTTTCTTCACTCTTCTTTCCTTCTTCCACTCTTCTTTATTTTCTTCTTTCCTTCTTCTACTCTTCTTTCCTTCTTTCAATCTTCTTTCTTTTCTTCTTTCCTTTTTCCACTCTTTCCTTTCTTCACTCTTCTTTCTTTTCTTCTTTCCTTCTTCTACTCTTCTTTCCTTTCTTCACTCTTCTTTCCTTTCTTCACTCTTCTTTCAATCTTCTTTCTTTTCTTCTTTCCTTTTTCCACTCTTCTTTCCTTTCTTCGCTCTTCTTTCTTTTCTTCCACTCTTCTTTCCTTATTCCACTCTTCTTTCCTTCTTTCACACTTCTTTCTTTTCTTCTTCCACTCTTCTTTCCTTTCTTCACTCTTTCTTTTCTTCCACTCTTCTTTCCTTCTTCCACTCTTTTCTTCTTTCACACTTCTTTCTTTTCTTCTTCCACTCTTCTTTCCTTTCTTCACTCTTCTTTCCTTTCTTCTTTCCTTTCTTCACTCTTCTTTCTTTTCTTCTTTCACACTTCTTTCTTTTCTTCTTTCCTTTCACTCTTCTTTCTTTTCTTCTTCCTTTCTTAACTTTTGCATTTCATGCACTAGTATTTTCTTTCAGGAAATGCATTTTCTAGTTTTATTGAACAGAAACATTACTAGTGTGGGCTAGTCGTTACTGTACTGACTGTATATTGCATGAATAAAATAGACTAGATAGGCTACAACAGCTTCATGCACTGGTTTGATTATTTGCCGTTTCATGCCAAGGAAAAGTTCCATGTTTACCACAGCACAGCTCGCTCGGAGCGTTCAATGTCGGTTCTGTACTGTAAAACTTCAATTAATATTAATAATATTTGTACTGCTCTGTCTATATGTTTATGCTTCCTAGCGTTAATATAAATTAAGCAGTGAGCCAAACTCCTTTTTCAAGAGCCAGGAAAATGAACCTTATTGCTCCTTTATTGACCACATTGAATGGAGTGAAACTAGGAATAAAAACAGAAAGTAGAAAAAGTGCTGAATTATAAAATACAACATAACGGTCATTAATTAGCTAACACGCTAACGTAAACAACAGTAGTGTCGTGCAGTTGCAGCGATTTATTTGACTAATCATATTATATACTATTTATCATCAAAGTTATCACAACTCATTGTGTTAAAGTAACATTATGCAACAATTGTACCTCAAAATAACAGCTTGAAAAATATTGTGCCGCTACAATGACTTTTAATATGGCGATTAGCGCCTCCGCCATTGCCATCGGGGGTCTGTGGGGAAATAACTCCGCTATGTAGGATTCTGGGGCCGCCCGATCTGGGGCGGATGTACTTCGACCTGCTTTCTGGCAGTGATTACGCAATGTCATATAGTGCCAGTCCACGCTCGCAGCTACAGTATTAGGGCGAAGCAAGCGAAGTCTCATCAGTATTCATCATGGAGAACGCACCAAAGAAACAGAAGAAGACGATGTCTGATGAAGCAAAGAAGAGAAAAAGAGAGGCCGACAGAGCAAGAGATCGGACTAGGGTCACAATCGGAACAGCTTTTACTCGTTGGCGAGAGCTGAAAGACACATTTGGATACAAAGTTCGATTCACAGCTAGCCATCTTTCTGCTGGATTAGTAAGTAGTTTGTACTGTCTCTTGCTTGATGTTTGACTGTGTTATCAAAGTTGTTGACTCGCTAGTTTGTCATACTCGAGGAAAGCACATTTCAATAGGTTTTGCTAGGCTTTAGGGTGACCAGATTTGAGTTTGTGAAAAAGAGGACTTCGTCGCTGGGGGAGGGTGCGGGGTCCAGCATGCTATACGCTAGCCTACCCTGCCTCCTCCCCCGCGACGAAGTGTCCTCTTTTTCACAAACTCAAATCTGGTCACCCTATTATAACACGCTTGGACATTGATGTTAGGTTTACGTCCTCTTTTTTGTCCGGGTAAAAGAGGACGTGTCCGCCCGGGTAAAAGAGGACGTCTGGTCACCCTAGCTTAGCCGCTATCAAGACATCTCGTTAGCGATATCTATCATCTTGTTATAACACGCTTGGACATTGATGCTAGTAATAATCGAGTAGCTAGTAATAACGTCGTATACACTTCTTTGTAATGTTATTGTGATCGCTATCTGGCTAACTTGCCACCCAAGCTCCACTAGTCTCAGGATATTCCAGATATTTCCAAGGAATTTAGCGATAGTTGACTTTGTCTGTTAGCATTCCCTTACAGCCAGTTGGTCTGTGGTTCATGTTTCGTTAGCTTAGTATGCTACTTGTGTGTTACCTGACTTGAATGCCGTGATTTGTGAAAACATATATAAAGATGTAGCGGCAAACATACTGAATTGGTTCTTTCTATCAAAAGCGGTAGGGAATGTCTACTCCCAGCAAGGGACATGCACAACCACCACCGCCGCCTGTATCTAGTATTTCAGAAGAGTCCGACCGAGATGGGTATGTATCTTAGAACTGCGTTTCTAAACCAGCCATGCAGGACATTGTAAGTTGTGACTGACTTATTTATCTTTTGAATCAGGGACAAAGAATTCGCTATGCAAGGTGTTCAACCGTTGGGCAAAGAAACCGAAGCGGTTGGTGTGCTAGAATCTAGGTGAGTTCGTCTTACAACTACGACTGTAATGCATTGTTTTGTTGATGAATATATTTATTTAGATTCGTTTTATATTCACAGCATGCACTCCTTGAGCATTGCTGAAGAGGAGCAGCATGACTCTCTGGATGAGGAGGAGGCGAATTATATGAGGAATAGCATGTAAGTCTTGCACATGAAACCATCTTAGTTCGTGTTCTTTTGTGCTTCAAGTTTATGGTGTTGTGTGTGTATTTTGTAAATAATTTGTATTTACAGTATTGACATGGATGATTGCTGGGAGGATCCTAATCAGAAGGGCTTGGAAGAAGATCGAAGTTTCTAGTTGCATTTCAGGTTGAACTACTGCTATGTTGAAGGGTGCAATCACAAATATTTTGGTCTTTCAGGAGAAGACAACGTTTTAGGTGAACATGATGCAGTTGTTCCTTTTTGACCTTCAAATTGATTCTATGTACATATCTTGCTGCTTTGCAGTGCCCCAGCTATGACTGCCAACATCAACCAACTCCTGGAGATAAGCATGGATAAAGCCGTGCTTGATGTGGCAACACCCAATCCTCCAGGTGAGGACATACAAGAAACTCCAGAACAACAAAAAGTTTCAGGTATGCCCCTATAGTTATGCAAATGCTTGTATTTGTCATATATTTGCACATACACACAAGCACTTATGATCATATTTCTGAACTTTTTTGTCTGTCTTGTAGAACCATTACAAATACAATAATTGTATAACTCTGGGTGATTTTCCATGTTTGTTTTGTGTGCAAAATCAGCTGCTTAGGCCTGACTGCTAAGCACATTAGAATTGAAATTGAAATGAAGCCTCATCTGATACTTTTCATGGAGTAGCATCTAGTGGTGAGAAGTGTGTCACTGACTGGGCCTTTCGGGTTATGTATGTGTTTTTCAGGACAACTTCAGATTTGGAGAATTTCCAAAACCACATACTCATGTATGCAGGAAAGCGGTTTGCCTACAGCCCCCGTTTACAAAACCCAGACATTGCTTGCAGCAATCGATTACAACTATTACAACCACCGCATTCCTGCACGTGGCAAGGATGGACACCGAATGTAAGCTTTGCTATAACAGTAGTGTACTACCAAAAATAATGAATTAGTTCTTACCTAAACAGTTGTGGAATTGTGCAATTACTTTACTTTACTAGGTACAGACAGTACAACAAGAAGTCCAAGCGCTGGAGTGTATATGTGTTGAAGGAGAGCAAAGGCTACCATTACATTCCAGACCTGCAGAAGGCCATCCTTGCTGAGAGGCTGGGAAGTGGAATGGGCTTTCCCAGAATACAGGGTCTAAGGCCTGATGATCCCAGGCGCTTGGGTTTGCTTGCCGCAACGCAGCCTCCATCCACATTTGAACTTGTCGCGGCTCAGGTTTCACGGGGAGAGGGTGGTGCCCAAAGTGAATTCTAAACTATTCCATTCTTTCATAGCTGTGTATGTAAATAATTTGCAAATAATTCAAGAGTCGTAAATAAAAAACAATGAACATCGAACATCAAACTGTACATGTTTTTTTGACATTGAACATAAATAACAAAACTATTTACATATTTACACCAAACGGCGCACCCTGAAGCCAACATATTGACCCAAGGGGTCAGGAAATGCAGTTCTTATCTTCCAAACGCAGCAGCTTGGCATAATAACCCTATTGCCTTTACCCAAGCGGCCATGCTGCCACAGTACAAATTGGCGGTATGCCGCATGTCTGTACTGTCGCTGCTTCACCCCTGGTTCCTGTTTGTCATCAACAGCAAACACTTCGTTCCATGCAGCCCGTGCCAGCCGTAAAACGCCCGGGTCAAGAACATAAAACTGCATATGTGCCATGCTGCTGACGCAGTTTTCAGGGGCCTGATGGCAGCAGAGCCTTTCTTGGTCTGTTGTCATCTCCCTGCAATTACTGCAGGTGCACCAATGTAAAGGTCCCTACCTGTCTCTACCTCAGAAGAGGCAGATGTTGACAATGACGTTGATTCCTGCAATAAAACCATAGAAAAAAACTTGTTGACATCCAAACCTCATACACCATTAGCCATGCATGAATTATCCTTTCGAATTTAGCTAATACAGTGTTATAATAAACTGTTTCTACGGTCTTTGACGTTAGCTATTGTGATCTGTCCTATGTCGATAAAACAACGAAAATGTATGTATTGTGATGTACATCCCTGCCTATGTAATTAATGAAAGAATAGGCTGTAGCCTTATCAGTGTCATCCCTGTCTCACGGAGATATGTAGTTTTAGTTAGGGTGACCAGATTTGAGTTTGTGAAAAAGGACACTTTGTTGCGGGGGAGGGGGTAGTGTATAGCCCTCCCCCGCGACGAAATTTACCAAAGGCTCAGAATGATCGTATTTAGAGGATAATTATCGTACATCTGCCAGCACTGACAAGGCTATCGACCATTGACAGTTCTCTCTAGTCAGAGCTCGCGCAAGAAGGTGGAACGTAAGGGAAATACCCTTTCCAAACCTTGTAAGGGCGTAATAACTAGTTTGTGAAAGACCCAGATAAACACAAATATCCGGCAAGGCAAAATCCCGGACGTTTTTGGAATCCCTGCTGGACGCATTTTTTAGGTCTCGAAAGAGGACCTGTCTGGGTAAGAGAGGACGTCTGGTCACCCTATTTTAGTAGATGCCAAAAGTCATCGACCGTCTCAGACTAGCATGCAAATCAGTGTCTCACACGCCAAGGATTTCACACGTTAGTCTTAGTCAATCACACGCAAGGTAAGCCTTAGAAGTTTGCAACCTTGGAAACCTAACTTCGGTAGCTTGTAATGAATTACACGTTCCAATGTAAATTATGAATATGTAGCGTTTTGGTGTTGTCAATAATATTGTATTCGATCACAATGTATAGGCTGAAAACGCGATCGGTATTTCATCTAAACTAAATGTTGTCATTCATTTGGTTATGTTAGCATTCATCTCCGATATCACAATGAATAAAACTATGCAGTCATATTTATGTAAAATCTTTGAATATTCTTACCTTATCGGTTGACATAATTTGTTGGTTTCTGACTTCGTCTGGTCATCAATACAAGTGTATGCGAGGCTGCATCTATCGTAACTGGGTATTAACGGCACTGAAGTAAACGTGAAATACCTCCAAACCTTAAGGGGGAGCTCCAAGGGAAAAACTCCATTATGGGGCTTTAATGCCACACAGAAGGGGAGGGGGAGGGAGATGGACTTCTCTGCATGAGTCTACCTTAGTCTGCCCTCCCCTTCTCATCTCATCTCAGCCCCATGCACAGACTTTACCACTTACATATTCTGCACTATCACTTTGCTCTTTGCACTTTCATAACACACACACACACACACACACACACACACACACACAAGCACAAGACCACTATCGTGCACTACCCATCCTCACAAGCACAAGAACATTATATATATTTTTTTTTTGCACTATCCACACCAGCTGCACAAGATCACTTTCCTCCTGGACACCAACACTGTCAAAATCATTGCACTCTGTACAATAGGGCCTGTATCTGGAAACACTCTGTGTGAAAATGTTCTCCCTATGTGTATGTGTAGCGCCCCCTAGGCCTATTTCCTGACACTAAAGGGCAGTTCCTGGGTTCCTAAACTAATCCCAGTAAAGTATATAATACATATGATTCTTGCTGACCTTCTGTTTAAATGGCTATTGGTGATTTTACATTAAACTATTAATGTAACTATTATTTAAATGAAATACCCTTTTAAAACCTACACTCTATTACCCAATAGTGGCTTAAACTAATGAAATACTCAAACTCAGGTTGTTCAATTATCAAATAAAAATATATAGTTTACTGATTTGAATTAGAAAATAAATATTAAAATTATCAATGTAATAAATTCTTAATGAAAACAAAACAGAATACACAAATCAAACAATCACAGTTAACTATACAGTCCCTAACAGACATCCATATAAAAGTAGCTAGTAGGCTACTTTAACTAACACTCAGCTAACATTTAACATTACACAGCACATAGCATTAGCACAAATCACATACGTGGGCCCACACACCCGCGCACACGCACTCTCACTCTCTCAACAGTGAATCACCCACCCCAGTCCTAGCCGGCAAATTAGCTAGTAGGCTACCTAGCAGCTAACCGTTGCAGTACTGGAGCGTCGCTTGTGTTCGGTGTGGCCAAAAACAAACAGACCCCTTCACTCCTTTTTGGAGCAAGAAAATAAAACTGACGATACCTTAATCCAATTGTTGTCAAATGGTGTCGAGCTGTCGTTGAATTGCCGTCGAGTTGTTGTCGAGCAACGACAGGGAAGTCTCTCACACGATGACAAGTGTTTTCTCCTCAGGATGGCGAGATGATGAACTTTTGCACAAACGTCCTATCTTACTGTTCAAACTTCGCGTGTTCACTCCGAATACGCTAATAAACATAGACAAAGTCCGGCTGGCAAATATATATATATTGTTTATCACTCTATATGTCAAACATTCGCTTAAAATACACGGAGACAGTTCTTAATGTGGCTTCTTCTCTTCAACTAAATCTTTCTCTCCCTTTCGCGGGGTTTTCCACCTTTCACCTCACGTTACTCGGTGCATACAACAGTAATAAAATAAAATACATTTTACATTAAAACATCAAACTATTGCATGTAACACAATACATTTCACTTTACCAATGAAATATTTTAAAACAAAACTCATACAACAAATTGAAACACGCATCAGCAAACACTGTAGCTCATCCAACTACAACTCCCATAATCCCTTGCATTCAACCCAAAATGAATAGAAAGAAAATGAGCACTACAATTGGCTATGCCACGTACTTCCACTCCACGGCCTCAGCCACCACGTTCACTTCCTGTCTAGCAACGACCACAATGGCTGTGTGTCTTTTACCTGCTCCCTCCTGGATCTCCCGACAATATCAGTGACAGACGTGAGCAGAATTATCCAGGCTAATTCAACCACAGCCACCGCAAGAAACGACAAAGTATTCAACCTGTGCGTTTAAAATTATGTCCATAATTATGACGGTAAGGTTAAAATGAAGTGTTTTATGTTAGCGAGTAGCTAACGACATTAACGTTAACGTTCATTGACATCAGTTGCACTAATCATCCTTATTACTGTTGTATTTTTTCCTGTGTCTTATTGATATAATGTATTTAACCCTAATTTTAATGTTAATCACAGTTTCAGACCAGGGTCTGACAGGGCTAACAATTAGGTGTCAGTGCTACAGATCAATGAGGAAAAGTCAACCTCCTGTAAGGGAAAGCCACCACACAGGTTCAGTTCAGGTTCCTGAGAAAACTCAAGTATTGTATTTAAGTAGTATTGACGTGTTTGAGCTTACTAGGTGGTGGGTCGAAGCCTCGTATCTGTTCATCTTTGCCATTAAATTTGGGGTTGACCTGAATTTCTAAAGTTGGGATGATTATTGTGTTTTTAACGATAAACCAGTTGTTGCCACCTCAAGTTTTTGCCCATTTTGTCAAAACCAGTGTCAAAGTTGGTTAAACTCGCAGGCAAACATAGTTGCCATAGGGGCAGTGAACCAGCTCAAGGATCACCTCTGGAGCTGGTGGAAGTGACATCCAGTGTCATTATTCTTGTCTTTATTCATCTGTCAAACGATGTCCTCATTTCTTTGTGATTTCTAATAAATGCAGATGACTTCTTACAATGTTGCATGGTATTGTTTGTGTATCATCTAAGCCTATCATTTATCACAGTTAAGATCAACATGTCATTATAACGAGCCAATCTGTGCAATTTTCTCACGCATGTGATTGCGTTCAGGAGTTCTCTACCCTTTCTTTTACTTCTTACTTACCTTTCTCTACTCTTATCTTGAATGAGTTAAGTGAGGGTTATCTTGAAATATGGACACAGTGTTAGGCTACAACCAAGGGAAAGAAGACTAAATGAAGGCACAGGGTTTGTATTGTTACTTACTGTATCAACCTCGAATCACAATCAATTACATTTCAATTAAATTAAAATGGCTTTATTGGCATGACTGCATACAACACAACATTGTACATTTTGTGTAAACATGCTTTGGCAATCGCAATTAACATAAATAAATAAAAAACAAACAATAAGTCTCTGGTTTTATAAGAGTTTAAATAATAATAATAAATCATAGGAGTAACCTGTATAGAGGAGTCACATCACCTCTGCCTGAACCCTCTTGTCTCAATGTTGGGGCTATCTACCAGGACCTCCCTGCTTATCTGATGCCCATGATCACAACTATGGCAATCTCCTGTGACGTGCTGCTGGTCGACTCTTTGTTCGGCCTGTTAAAGAGGGCAGCGTGCCGTCTTACCTAATGCCAACCAAGGCAGTGCCCAGAAACCTGCCCACACTCAGAATCCCCATCACCTCCACAGCTGCCACTCTGTGATTACAGGCTTAGGCCCTCTACGTGTTCTTTTCTCTATACACACTGCAACAACACCATCACATGACATCCCTTAAAACACCTCTGGAGACAGCCCACAAAATTGAACAAGCTACAAAAGAACAGAGTTCATGTGCAGAGTGGCACCAGCTTTGGTGGTCCCACATCACCTCAACCAAGTTCCGTGAAGTCTGCCACATCAGGGCACATAGCTCAGCTGAAAATCTGGCCAGGAGATTTCTAAGACCTACCCACCAGACAGCAACATGAAGAGGGGGTTGGACCTCGAAGTATTGTCGGGTAAGAGAAGTCAATCACTATCCATGTGGTTTCCTTATCCACCCTGATGCCCCATGGATGGGTGCATCCCCTGGTGGGATTGTCTTTGATCCCAAAGGAGAACCAGTGATTGGACTTGTTGAAGTCAAATGCCTGAATGTAGCAAGTTATGTGGACTGCCCATATATTGTGAATAGCGAGGGAACACACAAACTAAGAAAAACCCAGGGCCAGATGTTTTGTATCCAAATCCTCACTGAGCCTCATGATGTGATGATCTGCCTGACTGGACGGATGAGCAGGTCATGTGATGCAACCCTAGGGAAACAGAATAGAGATGTGTGCATCTTAGATATTCCCATTTTAAAGTTATTCACCTTTATTAAGTTGTAAACAAATGTGATGCATTCCTGACTATCTTTTGTTATGAATTTCACTAACATAGCAGGTACCGGTAGACCTTATCCTGATATTAACCACAGAAGAATTCACCTGGCATGACTTTTGAAAATAAAACAAATATCTTGGCATGTTGACTGACACCATGTGATGTCGAAAAAACACCATGACTGACATGTTGACTGACACCATGTGAAAAAAAACAGGAAGCACACCCTTGTACGTTGAATTCTGGCATAAAGGCACACAACAGTGTTCAGCAGTTGTACCATATGTTCGCTGATATTTGAACTTTTTCGTCGATTCTCTTCACTTGACTAGCTTTGGACAATCAATATGGGCGATGGATGCCATAGCAGCGGAAGTGAACGTGGTGGCTGAGATTTTAAGCGGAAGGACGTCAGCTCACCGTGGCATATAGGCTTGTCTTTACCCTAATAGCGATCTCTAATATATGATTACTTTATGATAATTTCCTAGTTCTAATGGGTTATTATAACTTAATTAAATATATAACTAAAATGCTTTTTAGCACTGCGCTACATATGTATATATGTTCTCCCTATGTGTATGTATATGTGATTTATGTATGTATGTATGTATGTCGGTGAGGTGTATAAGTGTATATGTGTATAAGCTACTGGATTACCTAAATTTCCCTCAGGATTTATAAAGTATCCATCTATCTATCTATCTATCTATCTATCTATGAGATGAGAAAACTTTCATGAAAGCCAGAATTGTCCCGGGAACTTCTTAACATGTTCTTAACTGCGTTCAAGAATTAGGTCCCATGTCTGTCAACCTCTTTACCTCGTGTAGCATAGCGTCAGTGACTGAGGAGAGAGGAGGAAAAAGAGTGTGTGTGTGTGCTTTGTCCAAAATCAGCCTCTTTTTAATCAGCACACAGGTTAAGCTACCACGATAGCTAATGATTGTCAACAAGCTCAAGTTTTAGTTTTTGGACAAAGCAGGAGAAATGTCCCTTTTCATGTTACAAACTTGTGCTTGTTGTTGGACAAGTAGTGTGATAAATGATTTAATGGCTTTTACTTGTAGAGGTTTAACTGGTTTCCTCACAATCTGACCGTGTACTGGGCTGGGCCTTCCTAACTTGCACTTCGACTAGTAGGCTACTTAATTTGCTCTTCCTTTTTCTATTTCTTATGCAAAATAGTATTTATTGTTACACTAGGTTTCTATCGCTCGTAGCTTGACTGGTAGGCTATCTCCCTTGTACGTCGCTTTGGACAAAAGCGTCTGCTAAATGACTAAATGTAAATGTAAACAGGTATTGTCCCCCCCTACAAAGAAATGGAATCTCCACCCCTGCCCCCGGGATCTCCGCCTGGTCAGAATAGAATAGAATTTTATGTATGCTGAAGTTGTCAAATTTGTATGGTAAGTAATTTGTTTGCGAAATGATGTACTTGATCAAATTTGTTAAATTTGTAAAAAATGTGAGTAGTTTGTTTTTAATCATAAAATCATGTCATTAATTCAAACTGTGTTGAATCGGTTAATTGATGTTTAACTCGAGGCCATTCCGTGTATCAATACACTTCAGCTGTAGGCTACTTGGCTACTATAAATATGTATGATTGAATTAATGACAAGTTTTTATGATAGGCCTATAGGACAGATGCAAAACTAATTAAATATTTCAGTCAGCCAACGGACGCCTGGAGCATATCGACTGGTTTCAGATGAGCATACCTGTCCAACCCGTTTTATCCGTAAGACTCACGGATTTTCAACTAACTACGATTAATAACTACCTGTTGACAAAGTCCGTCGCAAATGTAACAATATGCTTGGATGGGTTGTCTTCTCTGTGTGTGTGTGTGGGCAGTGGGTATGGCGGATTTCCATCTGTTGGCTGAATGTCACAACAGTGCAATTACTGTATACCTTCAGAAACCTGTATCTAACCTGTATCCCGAAATCTCTCTCCATCCTCCTATAAATACCTGCCTGTCATTAGAGCCTATCACTTTTGCGCCCCGGACAAGGTAAGAGTTTACGACAGCACGCTTTATTCGGCTCGACGAACAGCAAAGAAAACTTTATTCTACAAAGACAGGTTTATTTTACTTAGCTGCCTCCTGGAATGCAACTACATAATCTTGGATTCAATATTTTATCCTTTCTATTTATCAACATTACTTCTTTACACGAGTCGCTTTGCTAATAACTAACTTACGGTCACTCGTGTTTTTTGTTTGTTTGATGGAATTGTAAATTGCATTTGGGAAGGATGGGTTTGTCACAGGAAAACAAGAACCTACACATCAAGGTAAGACAATCTAGTTCGTAGCTTCTGTCTTCTGTGGATTTTTGTGTCATATTTGTAACTCTCTTGTATTTTGTGCTTACAGACCAGAGAGTCAAAGGTTGTAGCCAAGTGTACTTCCACAGTGCAGCTGTGTAATTACAGGGATGGCTCAGGTTTTCAAGACACTCAGCATCACAAGGCTGTTAAGGTAAACTGTGTGGCCCAACTTTATAATTTACAGTATCTCGTCAATATCATATATTTTATATACATACTATTTTGTTGAATGAGGGGTAAATATTTTATATCTGTGTCAGAACCACTCATGCAGCTCAGAAGTGTGCAATGGCTCCGTCATGACTCCAAAAGCCCTGTGGCGCTCTCCTCCCGACGGTGCCTCAGACGCCAGTGATCTTCTGATGCAGGCTGTTGACTTCATCAACCAGTTTTATAAATCATTTAAAAGGTGCGAATCTGTTTTGTGTCAATTTTACACACACACACACACACACACACACACACACACACACACACACACACACACACTCCAAAGTCTTTTTGAAGTCTTGTCTATCTTAAAGCTCCAGAACAGAAGATCACCTGGCTCGAGTTGAGGAGGTTAGTTCAGAAATTGACACTACTGGGACTTACCAGTTGACCTCAGAAGAACTGGCTTTTGGGGCTAAACAGGCGTGGAGAAATGCACCCAGGTGTATTGGCAGGATTCAGTGGTCCAATTTACAGGTGAGATGCACCCCCATATATAACCAAACACACTCAATGCAGATATCATCAGTTTGTTATTTAACTAATTGATTAATTATCTTTTATGCATCTGTACATCTTAATATTTAATGTGTATGTGTCTCATATGAAAAAAATAATAGTGATTGTGGTTTTACAGGTGTTTGATGCCCGAAAGTGTAGCAGCAGTAAGGACATGTTTCATGACCTTTGTGAGCATCTCCAGTTTGCCACAAATGGAGGCAACCTGAGGTACATCACCCGCAGTTACATTTTACATTTAGTCATTTAGCAGATGCTTTTGTCCAAAGTTATGTCAAACCTATTATTTATGTTGACATTTGATAATTTCTTAAATGCTGACATTTAAATAGTTTGTTTTTAATGTCAAAGCTCATATTATTTCATTTTGAATGATCAGAGATTATTGAAGTTAAATTAGAGATTTGTGAAGTGATGTTCACCGAGGCCTGCCCCTGAACAATTTCATAGTTTTGTACATTTAAACACTGTTGCCCATAAATTAGGACACTAAGCATGTTATGGAAATAAAAAAAGGGCGGGATCTAATGCTGAAACTATGAACTATGCACTTGTTGAAACCAATAACTATATAAAGTGACAGATTGCATCACCTTGCAATAAGGTGCTTTTCCATCTCCACAGGGTTTTGGTTGCATTAAAGTTTGTGATTTTTCTTAGAATGTAGAAATGAAATGGAATGTAAAAATGTTAACGTTAAAAAACATTGAAAGACCTCTCTGCAGATTATTTCTCAACATAGCGCATGCTCCCTTTGTAGGTCTACAATCACAATTTTCCCGCAGAGAACTGATGGAAAGCATGACTTTCGTGTTTGGAATAGCCAACTTATAAAATATGCTGGGTATCAGATGCCAGACGGAACCATACGAGGAGACCCTGCCAGTCTGGACTTCACAGAGGTGAATATGTGCACAGAAATGCAGGATTTTGGAGATGTGTGTGAATTGAGTTGTGCCAATGTCAGCGTGTACTAAACAGATATTTTTACTACATGCATTAAACATTGCTGTTTTGTTTTCAGTAATTAATGTTTGTAAGGTTAATAAGTAAGCAAGTGGATGATCTTTACAGATTTGTATTCGACTTGGGTGGACTCCAAAATATGGTGCCTTTGATGTGCTACCACTGGTCTTGCAGGCCAACGGAGAGGACCCAGAGATCTTTGAGCTTCCGCCAGAGTTGATTTTGGAGATTCCTATGGAGCACCCACAGTAGGTCCCACTGCCATTGTTTTGCTCCCTGTTAATTCAGTGTTTATTTCCTTTTGGGTAACATGTCTTTATTTTGATGTGTCACATAGATTTTATACTGCAACACTGTATTACTAAACACTTGTATTTACGTATGCAGTCATGTGTTTACTTTCAGAAAAATACCAAAGTCTCAACAAGACTCTTAGCTGCTTCGCAAAAGAGCTTTGAGGCCATTTGCATTCCACTTCAGTTCTAAATTAAATTGAACGTCTGTTGTTACCATGGCTGGTCAAACCCAGACCATTTCTCGGTCTCCACAGAGCTTAGAACAGAATAAAAGGAACCCTTAATATCAGCCGGCTCTTCAGTCCACTAAGGTCCGAGTTGAGAGGAACAAGTATTTTACTTCAATCAAGTTTGACTGCTATTTGTATTCTTTCAAGTTTAACCAAAATAAAATAGTTTCCCTGACCCAGTGTATACTTAGTGAAGGAGCAGTAGAAGTCGTCCACCTCTTTTACGTGCCTCTGTACTTTTGCTAATTAGGTCCTTGAGAATAAACGAATTAAGCATTTCAAGTCTTCTGCTGAAATAATGTGTTGAACACAAGAGAGATGGTGTGTGTGTGTAGAGAAGGGGAGAAAAAAACACATATGTATGAATGTTTTAGTAAAAAGAAAGTAAATACAACTCCTACAACAAACAGATGTTAAACATGAGCTTCTTCAAATGTTAATACAATGTTTAGTTTTATTTTATTACTAGAGAAATGTACAAAACATTAAGTTATGTTATGTACATTTGAAATGTTTTGAGATTGGTCCTGGAAAATGGTGAGTTCCTGTCCTTCAGAAGTGACTGCTAAAATATTACAGTTTTCATAAATTGCTGCTTTGAATTACAAATTATAATCCTTTCTTGACCTGTAATCCAGAATTTTGAATTTCATGTATCTGAAATACACTCCTAACATTCAGCTTTCATGTTCCTATCACATAGAGAAAAACACGGAAGCCTCCCAAAGTTTACACATGCTCAATCCACATCTCATAATATAACATTAGATCGTTTTGATGAAATATCATTCTGAATGTATGAACAACATCACAGAAACAACACCAGTGACACTGTCCTCATGTGGCTTTTTCTTCCATAGGTTTGAATGGTTCAAGGACATGCAGCTCAGGTGGTATGCTCTGCCTGCAGTGTCCAACATGATGCTAGAGATTGGAGGACTTGAGTTCACAGCTTGCCCCTTCAATGGCTGGTACATGGGCACAGAGATTGGGGTCAGGAATTTCTGTGACACCCAGCGCTACAATATACTGGAGGTATGGATTTATGGCAGAAATGAATGATGTGTAAATGCAAATAACATGGACATCTTTGTAAGCATTTTTTTAATTTCCAAAGTATTCTGTGAATGTATATTCTTTCACTTTGAGTGTAGCTTTCTGTATCTCTTTTTGCATTGAAGCAAGTAGGTCGTAAGATGGGCTTGGAGACACAGACGCTGTCCTCCCTTTGGAAAGACCAGGCTCTTTTGGTTGTCAACGTAGCTGTTCTTCACAGTTTCCAGGTTTGGTCACTTCCCTTGTACTGCATAGTACTTTTTCGTTGCACTTTGTGGTATGATTCCCTCGCATTACACTAATGCAGATTAAAAGCTCTCCGGGGATCATTCATGTTTCTGAGTCGACTTCTCTGTTGTCATAGAAAAATAAAGTAACCATCATAGATCATCACTCAGCTTCCGAATCATTCATGAAGCACATGCAGACCGAGGTCCGTCTCCGTGGAGGTTGCCCAGCTGACTGGGTCTGGTTGGTCCCCCCCATGTCAGGCTCTCTCACACCTGTGTTCCACCAGGAAATGACCAACTACATCCTCTCTCCCTTCTACTACTACCAGGTAAGGAAGTATTGTGGATCAGATTGAGAGGTGAAGCATTATATTGATGTCTTTATAGTGACGTCTGGAATGTCCTTGATTTCCAGTCTTGTGTAAGACAGCATAAAAGACACTGTACTCATGTGTTTTTGTTGCTGTTGTTCAAAGCCTGAGGCCTGGGAAACTCATGTCTGGAGAGATGAGAAGAAAAAACTGAAGAAGAGAGAAATTCATTTCCGTGCTGTTGCCAGGTTCTGACCTTATTTGTTTTGTTTGTTTGTTTGTTTTGTTTAGCTTGATCTCCAGTTGAGATACAATGTTGGCCAAAAGGCAGTGGAGTTATATGACATCATGAGAGTTGGTAAATAGATTTGCATTTGGTATTAAATGAAATGACTTTCATTTACAAAAAGAGGGTGATATTTTTGGCCTTCTTGTATATGTTCATATATAAAGTGTTAAAATTCAGTTGAATTGGATTGTTATATGTTGTGGTCAAAATACATTAAGGTATAACTAGGTTGTTTTTATGACTATGAAACATGTTTTATAAACAGCACTCAATATATGGAGTATATATAATACTCACACTGAATCATGATATGATTGGAACATGTTTAGTTATTTATGAAAAACAGTGATAACAAGTGTGCCATGTTACTCCCCTGCAGGGCGGCACTCTTCACTGTGCGTCTGATGCATGGAGCTATGGCCCGGCGTGTGTGCTGCACTGTGTTGTATGCCACAGAAACAGGGCACTCACTGACTCTGGCCAGAAAGCTAAACTCCATGCTCAACTGTGCTTTCAACTCCAGGGTAGGAAGTAACATTTCAAGTACTAACAGATAACTGCACTTACCGTAAAAGGCTGCTCTGCTCAAACTATTTAAAACTACCTTCCCAATTCTTTCCAGTTACTTTGCATGGAAGATTATGTCCTCACTGACCTTGAAAAGGAGCGCCTGCTTATTGTGGTGACCAGCACTTTTGGGAATGGAGACTGCCCAGCGAATGGAGAGGTAAAGAGAGACTCTCTGATTACTCTGGAGATACTCAAGATATTACCATGAGAATATCATATTGAATATTATAGATGACTGCATGGTATGACTCTTCTCCACAGAGTTTCAAAAAGGGACTCTTCAGTTTAGAATCCCTCAGAAACAAATTCAGGTATTCTTCTTCGGATTGTATTGAATCAAACATTAAAAAATGATAACACATGTCGTCAAAACATTGTGTCAATCTAATCAGTTCAACAACATTGACTAAACAGCACTGTAATTTCTCACTTTCTTTCGCACAGGTACTGTGTGTTTGGCCTGGGTTCCCGCATGTACCCACAGTTCTGTGCCTACGCCCATGCTTTGGATGCCAGGTTCTCACAGCTGGGGGCCAGGTGTTTGCTTCCAGTTGGGGAGGAAGATGAACTGAATGGGCAAGAAGAATCGTTCAGTCCCTGGGCACAAGCAGCTTTTCAGGTAGGTTCTATGATGGTAATTTATAGTTATACCAAAGGAATGGAGACCTCAGTGATCAATGGTAGGAGAATTAAAAAAAAGGTTTTATTTACAATGATTGCCATCAAGGGAGAGAGAGCATGGTTTCACATGAAGATTCACCAGCTTCTCTGACTCAACATGGCGGTGAATGATTAAAAAAATACGCCATGAAGCTATGTATGCCTTTAAAAATTCTAATTAGAATGGCTCAAAATGTTCAAGTCTTTGTGGAACCAATTGTATCTGTGTACAAATGGTTTAAGGAAGCTTGCAAGGAGTTCAGAATCCAGGGACAGCTCTCTGTTGTCGAGCAACCACCTGACACCTGGGATCCCCATAGATACAGAGTGCAGAATGACAACTGCACACTGGACCGCATTAGAGGTAATCATCACCCAGACACATTTACATTACTTTTTCTCATTTAGGCCTTAAAGTTTGTCCATGCCTGCCTACAGTTAATATATCAGCTCAGTGGTAACTGTCTTTTGCTTTCTCTTTTCAGTAATGAGTGTGGTATTGTGTGTGTGATTCACTTGACCTCTTTTGCCATTTCTACCACAGCATTGTCAGAGACTCACTCTAAAGCTGTCATCCCCATGAAACTGAAGAGGAAGGTTCCCTTACAAAAAGCTTGGTCCAGGTGGGCACATGATTTTAGTAGCCTTTGTGATCTCATACTCACGTAACTGTCATCATTCATTAATCTAAGTCCTTGTAAACCTCAAATGACTTCATATTCAAGTGTGTTGAGTCACATCCATTCATTATGAATGGCTTCTAAAGGTGCCCTTTATACCTCATGTCCTGACAAGGCCTTATTTATTTGAAAAAAGTTTCCCTTTCTAATAAACCCATGTCATTTATTTCATTTTCAGTCACTGTACAATCCTGGTGGAACTCGAGCAAGACAGTGGAGCAGACCCCTTGCAATTTGCCCCAGGTGATCATGCAGGAGTTTTCCCAGGAAACCCAGCAGAACTCGTGGCTGGTATTCTGAAGCAGCTCCTCGATGCCCCCCCTATCAACCAGAGCTTGCAACTGGAGTTTCTTTACACCTCTGGCTCAGGTTGGTTGCTCCTCTCTTGAATGCCCTAAACAAGATAGCTTGGTTTCCATCAAAGTCATTTGCATATTTTAAGCACATTCATGAAAATTCAACAAAAGAAAATGCAAGTCTGTACGCATTTGTATTCACTGTGTTATGCAAATAAAAAATTGACAATCTCTCAATCAACGGAGGAGTTGTGAAGAGCTGTGGGTTCAAAAGTTAAGGTTGTCAGGGCAACTTTATTAGAAACTCTATAAAATCACAACAAATGCAATGTGAATAAACCCATTTCCATGAACCTCAGTCGCATTATACCTAATGTGAATCGGGATTTAATGCACCCCGGAATTTAATTCCATTCCACATTTCTTCTTCAACCAAGAAAATATTTTCTTTCAAATTCCAAGTGTTTCCATTCAAAATGTCCTATTCCAATGGTCAAATCCAGCTATTGATATCGCGTAGTGCTGAAACTGTGAAAGCTTACAACTGTGTTATCTGGGGATGGAAAATAACTTGTGACTGTTTCCCTGGTGTATACTTCTGAAGGGACCACATTCTGGCAGAAAGACAGGCGTATCCCAGCATGCCCTCTGGCACAGGCCCTCACCTATCTGCTGGACATCACCAGCCCTCCCTCCCAGCGCCTCCTCTATAAACTCTCCCAGATCGCCACCCAAGAGGACCACAGGCGGCGCCTGCTAATGCTAGCGACGGTAATGCTTAAAAACTTGGCAAATAAAATAATGTGTTCTGTAAAGTACTCAGAGCTGCATATTTTCCATGAAAGGTGATATTGTTGTAGCTGGCCTGAAGTAATTGTCATAGTTGTAGTGGTAGTTTAATCATTAACATGTCAGTGTCAGCCTAGCCTCCCAAAATGTGCTTGTATGGTACATTACAGGTAAACCAGGAGTATGTGCAATGGACAAACTTCTTCAGGCCCACTCTTCTAGAGGTGCTCCAACAGTTCCCATCTGTGGAGCTCACAGCGACATTCCTCCTGAGTCAGCTACCTCTGCTGAAGCCACGCATCTACTCCATCAGCTCCTCCCCTGAGCTCCGCCCTAATGAGGTCCACCTCACAGTGGCAGTGTTGAACTACCACACCCAAGGTATCTTGGCTCAACAGCTTTTAACCATGCTGCTGCTGTTTTATTTTTAAAAGAAACTAATCCACCACACCCCATCAGGGCAGGATAAATTCCAAAATAGAACTTTTTGACACAGTTCCCATTGCCATCTGAAATTATTTCGCCTTTGTGATCTATCATATGGACATCCACAGTCTAGCCCCTTTTGAACTGTGCCTAAAACAGATATAACCAGCAACCTTTTACTAGTATCCTAATCTTGCATTGGAAACTTTTTGGTGAGATTGCTCCAGGCAATGAATGATGTTTACATTAGTTTATGTCCTATAGCTTGTTTCTCATTGACTGCAACTATATGCAAAGGCTTTTACTTCATTCTGTAATTTAGTTTGAAACATTCTACATCACATGTAGAGTATCTACATCAATATGCTTTGCTTAATTATCAACTTATTTTATTCTATTAAATGTATTGAATCACATTTGGCTTTTAACCATATTTCTTGTTCTTCAAAGATGGACATGGTCCATTACATCATGGAGTTTGTAGCACCTGGCTAAACACAATCAAGGAGGGAGGCTTGGTTCCTTGCTTCCTTCGCAGGTATGAAATGAAGGCGCTTGTGACAAACAACTGAACCTCATATATTACACATTAAAATACTCAACATTGGTAAGCCAACCTGGAAGAGATGAGATGTATGACATACAAGCACAGCCTCAGAAGATCAAGTGGAGTAGGTAGAGTAGGTTGAAAGTCAACAATGTAATAAATCATCATCTCTTGTTTGTAGTTCCGAAGGCTTTCACCTTACAGAACAACGTGTACCTGTCATCTTGGTTGGAATAGGGAATGGCATTGCACCATACCGAAGCTTCTGGCAGCAGCGACTGTGCAATCTGGCAAAGTCAGGTACCGAGAAAAGTTCAATACCAATGATATTTAAATATTGGTGGAATTTTGAAGTGGAATTCTCTGATGGAACACTTGCATGTGGTCTGTGTTCTTCCCAGGCTTGGCAGCTGTGCCCATGACGTTGGTGTTTGGCTGTCGCAGTGCAGAGTCAGACCACCTGTACAAAGAGGAAGTGCTGGAGATGAAACGCAGGGGAGTGTTAGGAACCATCAGCACTGCTTACTCACGCCAGCCTAGCCAGGCCAAGGTGAGCTCTTCCTGGTTGAGGTTGATGAGATTGAAATATTTAGTGGAAAGTCCCCATTGCCGTATTTTCCCGACTATAAATGTCACCGTATATAAATCGTACTGCAGTATTCTAAGTCATTTTATAAAACAAACTTCATTGACCGCACCCGTGTATTAACCTCAGTTTATTCAATGTTACATCATCCTGTCACAGAAAAACTAAATGCCATGTAGTTGTGGTGTGAGCGCTACTAGCCATTTTAAAGTTGTATGGGATGGGCATGTCAAGCAAAACTATGAGCCCTGGGTGCCAAACCCATGACCTTGGTGTTTCAGCACGTGACACGACCCGTTAAGATGCAGGACCTTCAACCCTCTCTAGCCACTGAAGATGCATATGTTTGAAACTATGATCTGTTCCATCTAGATGTATGTCCAGGATGTCCTGAGGGACACTTTGGCTGAGGAGGTGGTACAAGTTCTTCACCAGCAGGCAGGGCACCTTTATGTCTGTGGGAGCCTGAGCATGGCAGGGGATGTTGCTCACACCATAGAGGGCATCCTAGCACACAGGCTTGGCATCAGTTCTCCACAGGCTTCACAATACCTGTCCCAACTCAAGGTGAACAGCTTTCTCCTCCTGTTAAAATTTTATAACATTGTATTTAACAATTAACTTATATTTTACTTAGAATATGTAATCATCTGAATGAAATACTGTAATAGTGTGGATACTTAGGAGATGTACAGCTTACTTAAAAATAAGATGATGTTTCAAAGACAGCTTTAAATTGATCAGAGATAGATAAGGTTTGGTGAAGTTGTTTTTAGCTGTTCCTTGTCTATCTGCAGAGTGAGAAGCGGTACCATGAGGACATCTTTGGGGACAAAACATGCAAATGACGTGAACTTGGTGTCTTACCTTGATCCAAGCAGCAATGTCACTGAACCTGAAATTGTTTAGTGGTTATTGCCATACTTTTTCCAAATTTGGGCCTAGACACACAAACACACAAACCACTTGTCATCACATTCTCCAAATGCCCCATCTGCCTTGATAACCACCTCATAAACGACTCACATTTTCATAACACACAACAATTCCTAGGACTTTTTAAATACTCTAATGACTTCCCATTATCACCATCCTACCCTAACCCATAACCAGGGTGCGATTTGTCACAGAGGGGGGGATGTTTTCTTTTTTTTTTTTTAAACATGAAAAAACAAGCAATAAATAGGCCTAATTATTTTCAAGTTAACGGTAGGCCCTATTAGGTTACATTTTGAACAGTTGAACATTTAATGCAAATATATATATATACATATATATAAAATACATGATTTTTTTTCTTTTGGTAAAAAACACATAGGGGTGGTAACAACAGCATAGTAAATGTTGAGTGGGTATAGGGTTAAATGTATGAAATGATAGTTATAGCAATAGCGATGTGTAGGTGCACACATTGATGTGTAGGGTGGAGGGTTATGTGTGGGCTGGTTGTAGAAGTTGTTATGGGCAGGGTGCGATTTGTTGGGGGGGATGGGGGGGCATTACTGTAATCACTGCCAGACACTGCCCTAATGAAGCACGGACTAATGCGGCAGACAAACGTTGATTTGTGAGAGGACCTTCTGTTGGGAAAATCAATAGGAAAATATTCCTTCTTTGAATATCATAAATATAACCTATATCATTACTTTAATACTTTTCTTTTTTGTATGAAAATGTATGCTACCTGTACGCTAATGTGTGCATGTATTCTACCTATGTGATATTAATATATATTTTCAATCTTTGAACAGCATTTTTAATACGATTACTTGATAAACATTTGTATTTGAATACCTTAATTGTGTATTGGACATTATACAACAGTATACAACAGGTATGTCCAGTGGAACAATTTATTAATTTCTTATTGGACAAGAGGCATTCCATGAGTGGGCATCCCTCCGTGTCAAAATACTGATATCAAATTGCTATTTTTAACACGTACGGCAAGGACACGCGATTATTCAATCTTTCTTATTTGTTTTCTGATTTTTAAGTTTGTTCTCACCACATCATTCAGCTTCATTGTATTTGCTTTAATTGCAATAATCGCTACTTCTAATTTGAGATATTTCACTTTTATTTCCTAAGAGAAATAAAAGTGGACTGGTGGCTCACACCCTAGTTATTCCCCTAAGGGATAAACACAATCTTCCAAAAGGAGGAATTCCCTCAAAGCGAGACATGCATCAGTTTCTTATGCACACTTTCACACTTCATATGCACATTTATTCAGTAGACTTATTGCACACAGTTGAATTGGTACATGTATAATGGAATAAGGGTTCTAGCCTCCTTCCTAGGAAGCCCTCTTGCTGTACTCAAGGCTGTAGGTTTAAATGAGGTGTGGGACTATGCTTTTCACAATATACACATAATACTGTCTCTGTAAAACTGTATTGAATTAATTTGTCCATTGTTCCTCAACACCACTAGATAGGTCTTTTCTCCTACTTTAAACATGTTAAGATATGCCAAAATACATGTCTGAAGGATCTGTACTTTGTTCCTTATTAAGATATACACTCAAAATGTTGTTACATCAAATACCACTGCAGAGTTTTTATTAAAGGTATACTATGCACCTTTTCCCCAATGGGCTCAATTCTTTACTAAATAACCTATTTTGTGTTACAGCTTTAAAATACTGTTCTGAATATCAGAAAGTACCAGTCTGCACAAGCTTTGACTGAAAAAATGTGTATTTACTGGAGTCCTATAATGGACCTTCCAAACCCATAGTCAAGCCAAGAATGAGTGTACAATTTAATTCGAGAAGTTCACCTTTATAAAGTGATTTAAATTTTTTTAATTTCATACTGATGTTATGATCAGGAGAAGATACATAGTGTTATGATTTATATGTTATGGAAATTGAATAGTTTATTAAATGTAATAGTTTGAAGTGTATTGCTGTTTAGGCTGAACAAAAAAGGAACTTATCACGCAACGATACATACCATAATATCAAGGGCTTTTATGACCAAACAACTGCCAAATGGCCAACTGCCATGTAAAAAAAGAACAACTTTTAAGTAGTCACTATTTTGAAAAATTTAAACCGTACTGTTTGTCTGAGCAGACTAACCGTACGACGTCATCAGTTCGGATGTCAGCACTTGCACGCGGCAGTGACACTTGTAAATAGAGTTGTAGGTTAGTTCATTTTGAAAGAGTTCCATATAATTCTCATGTCTGCAGTGTGACAATTGCAGATATTTATGAAACAATTGAATCATGGCAGGGAGTCGACTTGAAAAGTTCGGCACCGTGTTCACACGGTAGGTTAGTCGGCTATCGCTGGTTCGTCCAAGGTTATTCGTGTTGTAACGTTAGCTTAGTTGCCTTTGCAGTATTTAACCTTAGCTAACGTTAATTGAAACAGCTTTAATGTTTTTTGTGGTCTGTATATAGTTGTTTGGCATAGACGTTTCTAACATGAAGACGCAATTTGACATTAGCTAATAGATGAACAAAATGCTTTTTGTTACTATTTTAAAAATGTTGTGTGACGTACATTTAGCTAGTTCATTTTTGAACTGACTCCTCTAACGAATGTCTTGTTTTTTTCTTTAGAGTGAGAGATTTAATGCGTGCTGGCGTGATCAAAGAGAAAGACAAACCGATTTGGTACGATGTGTACGCTGCATACCCACCTAAGAGAAACCCGCTCTACGTGAAACCATTTTCCAAGACACTCCCAAAGACTGAGGATAAAGTGCCAGAAATATTCTACAGAGAGGATGTAATCCGATCGTAAGTACCGATCTTTATTTTTCAGCAGTGTATTTTTATCTAGCTTTTCATTATAGTTAAGATATTGGATGGGCGACATGTGCAACGATATATCTGTATTCATTCAGATTATAACTTTACTTGCAGGAAATTCTATAACACATACGGGACTGGTCCCAGAACGTTCGACCTATCCAGGTCCAACTTCGTGTCAACATGTCAAAGGTATAACAGCCATGTCTCAATATTAGGTATCGATGAAGGACATTTTGTTCTTGAATACAAATTAAGTGCATCACCATATTTTTTACACGCGTTTATTCCATTCCATTCCATGGCACTGTCTTAAAAAGCAGACCAGGTTACATTACATTCCTGATTAGCGTTCATTATGACCGTAGATTTTACATGGTTTTCCATGCTGAGTTTTGTGAGTGAATGTTTTTGAATGTCAGGCCTACTGATGGTAATCCCTATACAAAGTGAACCTTTGCAGTGGAATTTTTGCATGCACTGAACACTGCTCACTTCTAATTGTGTGGGTAGGTTTGTGGAGAAGTACAATGAGCTGCAAAGCACTGGAGACTTTGAAGAAGACGCCCTCTTTGAGGAGACCAGTAAGGCACTTCTTGCCGAAGGCCTTTTGCTCAGGAGAAAGGGTAGTCCCACGGTGAGTTATCAATCAATTCATTTATTTATTTGATCAAGAGGGACAGTGTACATTCATGAACATTAAAATGTAAATGCACCCAATTATAGCCAAAAGGCTAGTTTCCATTGGCAGTCCCCCTGCCAGAGTGAAAAAAGGCTATACAACCTAAAAAAAGGCATTCACGTATATATCAAACATAACATTGACAATATATCAAAAATAAAATCCCAATACACAAGCTCCACTTAGTCCTTAACCATGGGTAGAAGGGAAAGAACAATGGGTATACAAACAAGTGGTAAACAAAAATAATTCTACTCTTTACCAACTAATGATCACATTTTTGGTTTTGAGATTTCTTTTAAAGTAGTTGATTGAGGTTGATTCTCTAATGTTCTGTGGGAGATGGTTCCATTCCCGGGCTGACCTAACTGAGAAAACTGACTGTCCAAATTAGGGGTGGGCGATATGAGCTAAAATTCATATCACGATATTTTCCACTGTCCAGACGATATTGATATGATCTCACGATATATGAGGGGGAAAAATCCGAATCACATTTTAATAGCCCTTCTTAGTTAAATGACATTAGTTAGGGCAAAATATGTCATCATAAAAATAAAATAATGATTAAATATTAATTTATCTTGCTGATCTGACATAAAACTGCAGTGAAAAAGCACAGAGGGGAGGCTAATAGTAACTCTGCCTCAATGAAGGGGGCGTGCAAGAGCCTGGAAACTGGACTTTCAATCGAAACGTGAAATGTTAAATAATGGGAGACCAATGCCAGAGCTAAAAGGTTTGCTTCAAAGGACGTGACAAAATATAACTCGATCGACTACTCGCATTCAAAGCCAAATTGCTTTTGAAATGTTTTGGAACCTCAAGAATAGATTTGGCTTTGGACGAACAGCGGAGACTAAATATTAGCAATAGCAATATTCGCTAACATTACATTGATATCAGAGTAAGCCCTTTCCATCGATTATCCATTATTTCTCTTAGGATTGTTTAATGTCTATGTGAAGCCATCACACAAGTAGTTGTAGTCACTTTGAACCTAAGACTGCTTTTTATTGGTGAACTGATTTTGAGAAATTAAACTTTGCAGCTAAAATTGTGTTTCCTGGTTGTTATGGTTTTCTAGCTGCTGTGCTAGCTAAGGAAACGTTTAATAACCTTAAACGATTTAAATGGAAGAGTTAAATTTGCATGAAATGATAGCTAGTTATCTAGCTGATGTTATAGTCTCCTCGATTTAACTCATCAAATTATAATGGGAAAAGGTAGGGTATGACCTAGGGTGCCTATGCAACTTCGTATGAAAGAGTTCATATTCACGAGTTCATATTCACACACATTAACATCACCTTCTGCGTGTTCGCTCATCCTCGATTGTTCACTTTTGCACTTATAATAAGCTATATACATATATATTATGGCGCAGCACAATACCTGTTGTGACTACCATACTGGTATATCGCCCAGTCCTAGTCCAAATACACAATTTCACAGTCTCCTCTTGCTGCCCCTCGAGTAGCACTGGTTGCTGCTGTTCTAAACTTGACTAGGCTGCATAGTGGTGGGGGGGCCAGGTTAAACCGCATTTTGAACATTAAACAGCAGCCTAAAGTTGGCCAATTGGTGAATTTAAAATGTTTGCATATTTTTTAACATGTTTTTTAAAAGTAAGTTGATTATCAATCAAGATATTTGTATTCCTTCACAATCTTGATTCTCTGATCAGAAATAAAAACATAGCAACGGTTTTGGAAGTGTTAAGCTGAAGACAACATTTGTTTAACCAGTCAGACACATCAACCATGACCTTTGTAAGCCTAGCAGCGACCTCTACGTGATTCTTACCCCACCCAAAGATCATAGTGTCGTCTGCGTAAATCAGAACCTCACAGTCTTGGCATACGGATGGTAAATCGTTAATATAAAGAAGTGGACCCAGGATTGAACCTTGGGGAACACCTGTAGACAGATTTTTGAAGTCGGATAATACATTGTTTATTTTAACACACTGAGTTTGAGTTGATAAGTATGATTTGAACCAGTTGGATGCAGAAGAAGTAAACTGATCAAACTTAGAGTGAAGTATGTTGTGGTTGACCGTGTCAAACGCTTTCCGGAGATCTAGAAATACTGCACCCACAACTCCTCCTCTATCCATAAGGGACTTGACCCTTTCAATAAAATAGACCGTTGCAGTCTCGGTGGAGTGATTTGATCTAAAACCATGCTGCATGGGGTGTAAAAGCTGATTAGAGTTAAGATGATACATTAGTTGCTCTACTGCTAATTTTTCCAAAACTTTGGACATTATGGGAAGTATACTAATAGGTCTGTAATTGGCTGCTGAGTGAGGATCACCATTTTTAAAGATAGGAACTATAACTGCAGGTTTCCAGTGTTCTGGAAAACACCCATGTTCTTGAGAGAATGACAGGTTAGACCATTAATGGAACGCTTTACACCATTCACTTTTCTCGACATTAAGATCAAATTGTGATCAGACAGTCCAGTGATGAGATTATACGATTTTGTTATTCTGTCTGGTCTGTTGCTAAAAATTAAATCTATCTGGGTGGAGGAAGTATTAGTAATACGGGTTGGTCCATCAACCAGTTGAGTTAAATTAAAACAGTAACCTGTTTAAGACATTTTCTTGAGGATTTATCTACCCAGTTGGCATTGATGTCACCACAGATTATTATCTCTTTGTTAGAATCACATTGTTGTAATAGGTCTTTGTATTCATCATAAAAACTAACAGTTGCTGAGGGATATTACAATTAGAGTGAAAGACATTTCTGGAGACAGAACCATATTTAGACCCAGACACTCCAAATCACAGTTTGTGAATAATATTTCATTGCAGCTAATTGAATCCTTTACATAACACAAAACGCCACCACCTTTACCATGTTTTCGATCATGTTTTCGATCATTTCTAAAAAAAATCTTGAAACCAGGCACATTTATGGCTGCATTGGGTGAATTTTCATGTAATCATGATTCCGACATCGCTAAATAATCGATGTAAGAGATGCTGAACTTGTTCACATTTAGAGATAATACTTCTAATGTTTATATGACCACCTAAGAGTCCTGGGTTTGCTACTAGCATCCCAAATAAGTTTAGAGTTATTGACAGTTTTAAAGATATTCCATTTGCGTTGCTTGATTTATAGCTCTAGTTATACTGTTGTCTGTTATATTTCTGCGCAAATCAAAAATGTACTGTATTATTAGTAGTAATGCCCTACTAGATGTCAGCAAACACAAATGCACAGTTGACAAACCAAATTAGTTGGCAGTGCCATGTTCTTCATGTCATAAAGTGTGATGTAAGCCAAACCTACTCTTGTGTCAAATTGTATATTCAGTAGGATTCCCTGAAACCTTGCAATTTAATTTTTTTAACTAAACTGAATTTTGTTGTGTGAATATGTTTAATTATCTGCTAAGGGATAAGCCATTTAAGATAATAGACCTCTCTCTTGTTCTTGTATCACTTATTTCTTTCAGTTAATATGCAGAAATATATCATAGCAGATAAGTAAATATGATCTTGACTTAAGTGTACAATATCTCATGTCCTGCAGGTGGCGGCAGAACACAGAAACCCTGTACTGGGCATGAAACTGACCGATATGTTGGCCGAGAAACAGCAAACCAACTCGGCAGCGGACGAAACGACATCAACTCTGAGGGAGCAGACAGAGACAGAAATACAGACCATAGATCACAAACCGTCCTAAATACAGACCTGCACATTCAGCTCCTTCCTGTGCTGTACAAGACCACAGAGCATGAGTATTATCAAAGTGCTTTTGTTTTATCAACTGCTAATTCAATACGGCTTTGTCTGTAATTTCATAAATGACCTTGGCTACATTTTTGAATTTACACATGATTGCCGATAAGTTACTGCGATGAATGCTTCAAGAAATGTGCGGTGAAAGGACTGGAGGACCATAGTGGCCAGTCCTGTCAGCTTTATGCTGTGGATGCTCTGTCCTGTGTGTTTCTGCTTCACCTTTGTGACATTTTGACCACATGTTATATGCATAAAATGACCCAACTAATAAAAACGTATTTACAAGGTCAGTAGTGTGCTTCATCGATCAGGCTTTAAATGAAATGATTTGATATCACCAGCTTTCACATAATCAGCTCGCCCCAAGCCCACTGTGCCTCGGAGAGGTGCGTTTTATGTTGAAGGCCACGCTATGAAAAGCAATGAAGAGCTCTAGCTTGTAAAATGTCATACGAGACGTACTTTCAATACTAGCAGCCTTCATTAACTCCACCCAGGAGTTTATGTTTTCAGTTTGGTTCGTTTTTCTGTCTGTTTGTTTGTCAGCAGGATTAGGCAAAAACTTCTGTACAACTGTTAGGTGAAAATTCACCCTGGTTACCTCAGGATTCCGGAGCTGCATATAAGTATATTTATTAGACAAACAACAATTGCAATCGGGCTCACTCCCAGCACAAGGCTGAAAGTGAAGCTATATTAAACACATCACACAAGGTTTATATAGACAGAAGTTAAGCGTTCAACAGGGATAACCACGTGGTGGATTTCTGACGTCCGAGGCAAGGATGGAAGTTTTGCAAGGTCGGAAGAAGCACAGTTCGACCCTTCTTATCACCTCTGGTCTAAACATGCTCTTGTACATATGCAGACTAAGTGGCACCTAATATTATAAGTTACACACACGCAGAAACACAGAAAAGCCATGTTCCTGCTTACATAAGTACATGATTCATATAAGGTAATTAATAATACAAAGCACTTGATTATTATATTCTTAAGTCATTAACAGTGTTTGGAAATTATCTCCATCAACAACTAGCACCGTTAAGAAATGATAATACGCTACTAATATAAATGTATCATTTAATGTACTGAGTCAACTTTAAGATCATTCGATGTATGGATATTAGTGTTATCATGGAATTGTGGATTCCTGTTATGGGATAATCCCTCCATCTTTAATATTTTGAGTAGATGTATACTGTGAGATCAGCAACATCTGAGATGTGAGCTGTCATTTGTGTGCCTCACCAAACTGATCAAAATGCCTATTTGTCAATTTGGTTGGCTGAATATTTTTGTGATAACAAAAAAAATATACTGCATGGTGATTACGTTAGTCCACAGCAACAGCAATTCCGTTATCAGCTGTTCTCAGGTGCCCCTTGGGCCTGTCGCAATGCCCCTTGTTGGGTGTGCCAGTTTTAGATTTAGGTGGCACAGGCAGACCTGGGCAAACTTGTGGCAATGCTAGTGGTGTCCCCGACACCAAACCAGCAAGAAGAAGCAGTGGATGGAGCCAGCATTCCCCAGCCTGTACGACAAGCGAGGAGTGCCTCGAAAGGACCTACAGCCATGCCCACTGAGGACCGGGCATGCCAGCGAGCCTGCAGCAAATGGAGGATGCCGGCGCGCCAGGACCCTGGAGATGCAGCCGCTGCTTCGACCGAGGGCCAGCTGGGAACCGCGGAGGAAGTGAGGAGGAAGAAGAGGCGTCTCATAAGGCAGAAGTAGCAGCACCTTGGCATCTGAAACGTAGTCCTTGGAAGACAGCAGGGCACTTTGAGGGGTGCTACGGATGCGGGGAACCTGGACACGTTGCACGCCACTGTCGAGAGCCCACGCCCTGCAGCTCAGCCCCTCAGCTGAACTGCTGCGGCTCAGTCGCTTGGGCCGAGCTCATGGACTCCATGTTGCCCCGGGATGCAGCCAGGAAGTGAAGAGTTTAACCCACCATTCTGTGCCACGAGCTCCGAATCGGTACTGTTACGAGGGAGCGGACAAATGGAAGATGAAAGGGAAGAACACACTGCAGGTAACGGTCGCCAGTCAAGCGGTGCATCATCCATTCTGGCTGACCAGCATCCAAGATCTGTGTATCATTGGCCTGGATCTGCTGGCTAAGTCGGGATCTGCGGTGCTGTGGGTGAGCCGCTGACGCCAGCTGCGAAGAGCTCCTGGAACAGTTCACCAACATCTTCAAAGCCAGAGATAAAGACTGTACGCGTGTGGTGGCATTACCAGACATTTGGAGTGTGTGGCTGTGGAGGTCCTGGGCCCTCAGTGCTGCAACCACTGCTGAGCCCCTTGGTGTGCTGTTTTGATGTACCCGAGGAACTCCACCCATTGCACCTCCAGAGTCATGGACTTTTGGAACAGTTTAACCTCACCCTGGCAACCCGGCACGCCACTCTGACTAGCCACCGGCAATGTGACTGGGACCTGCATCTGCCCCTGGTCCTATGGGCGTAACAATCTGCCCCTGGTCCTATGGGCATAACAATCTGCCCCCGGTCCTATGGGCACAACAATCTGCCCTGGTCCTATGGGCATAACAAACTGCAGCCCAGGACTCTACAAACTGCACCCCACAACCCTCATGTTTGGGCAAGAACTCCAAATCCCAGTGGCCTTAGTGTTCGGCCCTCCTCAGCCGGAGAAGAGTGGGAGCGTGGGCTGGATTACCATTGCAACCTGCGTGATGGCTGCGGTAGGTGCACGAGCTGGCCAGGGAAACACTGACTGAGGCTGGGCCTCAACAGAAGCGGGCATGCGATACCCGCTGCCGAGGACAGAACTTTGTGCCCGGAGAAGAGGTATGGGTTTACTGTCCTGAGCGCAAGAAGGGAGTCTCTCCAAACTTAACGAGCCAGGGGGTCGGGCTGTGAACTGTGCTAGCTACACTGTCTGAGTTGTGTATCGGGTGCAGCTGGTCAGACGGAATTTAGCAGTGGTTCTCCCTATCGGTCCCTGGGTTGGCTGGACGTTTTGTTCAAGTTAGTCGTGTTCCTTTGCCGTGAAATTTCTGTTAGTGTTTTGAAGTCCGTGTCCAAATTCCCCTGCGTAGTTTTCTTGTGTAATAGCGTCTCTGTCTACCAGTAATTACTGTGTAATGTCCACGTATAAGACCTTCTGCCTTCCCTGCAGTCTGTGTCATTTGTCTGATGTGTTTCCTTGAGTCTTCAAGAAACACCAAAGAAGCCTGCTGTGTGCACCATTCATTACAATATAATGCAATGCATTCTGTTTATGACTGGTGTTTTACCCAACAATTGATGCTAAACTGGAGTGGTATTAGTGGGACTTGGTTGAGCTGGAGGTGCCCTGAAAATGCCTACCATTGGTGCCAGCCACACATCATTGCCTTTCGCCTTCTTGGCAGCAGTGCTGCAATTTCTCAGTATTTCCTTTCAGAGTGTCTTCTCAGGCAGGTAATTAACTTTTCCCCTCCCCAGCCAGACTTCTGCCAGGGATATCTGGATTATAAATGATTCCAATTGAGTATGGACAGAAACTGAATTGATCCAACTGCCATTCTTTCCTTGACTCATGTAAGCAGAGATTTATGGTAAATATCTGCTGTAAAGGTGTCTTCGACCAACAGTTCCCATCAGTTTCAAGCCTTCTTCCAAGAACCTGATAAGACTTAAGTTGTCTTATTAAATGCAGAAAATGGAGGATTTTCCTCCCTGTGGTATTTTTAGATAATCTAACAACCACCATTAGCATAAGGAGCTCACTTTAAACTTTAAACAGCAAACTCAAATTAATCATAAGCATCAATGTAATGTAATTTTATCATAACACCTCAATAGAGTCTTATTTGTGTGTCTTGATCTATTGACAAAAGCACCAATCTTGTGCTGTACTGTACAAGTATGTTCACGCTTTGACCAAATATAAAATTACCTTATAAATACCTTATCAATTATTTACTGCTTAAATTCCTTTGTGTGAATGAACAAAATCGTTAAGATATAAAAGTGTGACAAAGTATGACATTTCTGTACGTGGCTTATGCTTTTCAGGTTGTCTAGTAGCGCACAGATTCCAGGATTCCCAGTCTGTTCTCATTTTTGCCACCAATGTTGATGCCACCTAATAAAAAAATTGAATTAGGCTCCAGTAATCTCTCATTCTCTCTTTCTCGCTCCCTCTAAATTCAGTTCAATTCAATTCAACTCAAAGACGCTTTATCAACGCAACCATAACATAATATAGTATTGCCAAAGCGTCTATCTCTTTCTCCCTCTTTCTCTCAGAATCCATCCATCAAGTCAGGGTATTGTTATGAATGAAAGTATGGAACTGGCAGTTCCCACCATTACATGGTCTGTATTTGTTCCTCTTTGCTGGCTAGTCTGTCATAAAGATATCTCATCTCTGTACGGCACAGTAGCTGCTCGCATCTTAATCGGTTTGCCTCATCGTACACAATAAGACACAGCTTGTCAGTCACAGTGATGGACATCCAGTCGTTTCTTAAATGAAAAAAGCCACAGGCATTGTGTGTGTGTATGAATCTGACATACATTTGTATTTATCAAGGTAGTCATCTATTCATGCTGCAGTTTTCTCCTGTATAGCATGCAGCATTTGTTCTCTGAGCCTCATTAAAGTCATGGAAATTCTCAAAGCTTTATGCAAGAGTTAATTATCATGTCATATGTTGAGAATAGACATACATCTGGTCATAAATCATTCATACAAACACTCAGGTTGAATGTTATATCGTGGTTGCATAGTCACATTTGACTGAATTCTAACTGTTCTTGATATCTATGCTTCCATGGTCTCCCATGGTCGTTCCGAACACCTACATCAAATGAGATACTGATTGGCTTGAAATTGTTATTGTCAACTGAAGGCCCGATTTGACAGCGCAGCATTCATAAAGATACCGCAGCTTCTCCACTAGATGGCACTGTAACGCCATAATAATTGCTATGGTGACATTTAACCATGGGATAGTAAGTTAGTCAGGATAAAGTGTCTGCACAGGTGGAGGTTTTATTCATTGAACATAAGTTGTTATGGACAGATTGATGTTTCTGAAAAGCAAAACCTTGCTATTGCTGTTGGCAGCATCTAGGTATGGTTATAGTTGATATTGCACATGGTTATGTGCTGCCATGTCTGCCTTTAGTCATTCATAGTGTCTTACTGAATACCAAAAGAATATACATTGAAGAGTGAGGTTCAGTACTTTTTTTGTGACAGAAAGACTAGATGATACATGTACAATTTATTTGACTATTTATGGAGAAATAACTTTCTGTTCTCATAAAGACTGCCCGTTATTCTTGCAATGACTGCCATTAAATAATATATAAACATGATTATTATCTGATTATCCTTATTCTTTTCTGTGTATTCTGAATGTGCAGAGAGAAAAACAGAAAGGCAGGAGCGAGTTTGTGTGTGAGAGAGACAGAGAGAGAGACAGATAGAAAGGCTAGAGGTGCTCTTGTTGGCCTCTGTTGCAGAGGAGGCCCAGGTGCGACAGGAATTAGGGAATAAGAGGCATGAAAGTAGTAAAAGCTAGGCGACCGTGACGGTCGCTCTCAGAGTAAAGGGTGCTATGTGAATATATTTGTGTGTGTGTGTGTGTGTGTGTGTGTGTGTGTGTGTGTGTGTGTGTGTGTGTTGGGGGGGGGGGTGGGGGTTGGGGGGCACAGACTCTGTACAGACTGCCCCCTCCCCACCACCACAGCCTCCTATCAGCAATAAATAACAGGGGGAAACAAATACATAACTGAGTCCCCATGACAACTGGAGGAGAACAATTGCCACGCTGTGCTCCAGATGATTGGCAGGGTTCCGTCCCCCTCATCCTCTCTTCTGAAGCCATGGCAAATGCCAGCGGATACATTATGCATATGCTCCTTCCTGGGCCCGAGGAGCACAGCAGAGGAGGGAAAAAAGAGAAAGACAGAGAAGTTTCACGCAGATCTGACCACTTCAGTTATTTATTTATTTATATATTTGTTATTTCCTACACTATTCTGAATGGCTTCATTGATTTTTGGTTTATTTTGATAACGCCTTAAAATTGGAAGATTCTTCCCAAATGGACGGTGTGGTCTGTGGGAGACCACAACATTTGAGGACCAGTGTCATGGCAGTGTAAACAACAACACACACCCAAAACAAACCAGCAGCAAGAAAGGCGAGGGAATAGATGGACTGCCACGTCTGATTTCTTGCTAAGGAGGAGGTGTGCACTGACTGGAACAGCCCAGCAGATGAGATGCACTGCTGCCAACTTGTGAGGAAGCACCCTGTCCTCCATTTCTCTCCTGTATCAATCAAATTTGCCCTCATCTCTACCACTCGCCTCTAATTGCGCATGATAGATTGAGCTCTGTGCCAATACATCCACCACTCTGCAATCACTGACTGCACTTAAAGTCACAATGCTGTGTTAGGAAGGCTGTTGTTCTAGTCAACAGTGCAATACTACTCCACTGTTTCCACTGAAATAATATCATTATGCTTTATTCAATAATATTTTCAATTAGTGTTAATTTGACAGTGCTTTTAAAGACGGGTACTGTCACAACAGAGATATATAGCGCCAGTAACATCTTCTTTTCAACTAAACAACCTTGATCGGAGCGAGGCATGGGATATTCTACTTAAACCTCAGGTTCAGTGCAGAACCCTTATTGATTTTTTTAACCAATTTTAAGCCGTGAGACAAACTCAAAGACACACTTAAATCACCATACTGAATGCTCCGATACACTAGCAGTAATATTAGCGCAATGATACTGTAAATGATCTTAATGCTTAGTGATGTACATGAAACTAATGGTGTTAGAGTGGTGAGATGTTCAGATAATCCATACAGCGTTCTTGTAAATGTTGCCATCGGAGGTATTAGAGCTCATGTGGCCTTGTCCATCACCTCATTGGCTGTGCTGAGTGCACACTGGGACCTGCTTCTGCAGAGGCGTGAACATGCAGGGTCTTGGTCCTAATCAATGGCAGGTTGAGCCAGCTGGGGTTTGAAGACCTTTTCACTGTTTGTTTCCCCCCCCCCCCCCCCCCCCACATTCACAGTCACTTTGAGGGAACGCCACTTAGACAGAAGTGGTCAAAGGGTATCGATTGGGAACCTGCTCATTGTTGTTATTTTTACTTATTTATTCATTCATTTTGCTTTGAGCAGCCAAGGTCGCCGTGTGTGTCTGTTCCTTATAAGTCGATGACTAAGGTTTTTATGGGAATAGGGGCTGTGTTTGACCATTATGATCAAAGCACACATTTTTGAATACGCAACATCTGACCAAGAGCACTCCTGGTTAATTTGATGATAGCTGAATTACAGCATGCACAACCATTCCTTGTATTCAAAGACATTTCAACTTGGCAAATTGTATTACATATCATGTGGTTTTATAGAACTTTTTCCTTTTGAGTGTTTCAGCTCAATCATGTTGGGAAAAAGATTACTGTTACGGAACTGCTATATAATATGGCTAAGAGAACCCTCCTGGCAGTAACACTAACTGAATGGCAGTCACAAATACTTTCTTGTGGCACTCACAAATGAATAATTTCCCACGTTTTCTCCTCGAAGGGCAACCACATGTGAAACTCTGCATAATGCTGGTCTAGTGTGTTTTAACAGTGCCTGTGGCCTTCCCTTTCCATGAGTTATCATCAGCGATCTTCTGACATTGGTGTGTTTAATTCATGCCCCCCACAGCAGTATCCTATTGCCCGAGGCCATCTGCTCCTCACAGCGATGTTACTCCCTGATCTTTTACTCTCTTTAAGAGACACATTAGAGAACCCAGCCCTCCTGTGAATACCGCAAGTGTTTAAATATGTGTGTATGAGAGGATTGTGGTGTGTGGGAGAGTGCATGTCTACGTGTGTGTGTGTGTGTGTGTGTGTGTGTGTGTGTGTGTGTGTGTGTGTGTGTGTGTGTGTGTGTGTGAGAGAGTGTGGATGTGGAGGTGTATGACACACACAAGATGTATGTGCCCACATGTGTTTGTGTATTTTAAAGGATTTATCCTGGGAAGCCACTGAACCCTCTGCTGAATCTGAGGCTGAAGACATTCTCTGCTCCTGGAAAAGGTGAGGTTTTTCTTCTTGGCATGTGTCTGTGTGTGTGTGTGTGTGTGTGTGTGTGTGTGTGTGTGTGTGTGTGTGTGTGTGTGTGTGTGTGTGTGTGTGTGTGTGTGTGTGTGTCTCATCACCACCAATCGCATGTCATCCAGGTCAGCGTAATTTGCTCGCTGGGTGACTTCATTCTCTAGTGGCATTAGCATGCTGCAGCACGGCTCACGGCACCATCGCCCTCCAGTCTGTTTCCTCTTCCCGCATCACCTACAGCTAACCTTTGCGCATGATACAATTCCAAATAATTGGCCCCTGATAATTAATCCCTATGAAAATGGCTCTTTAAGAAGCGTAAATTGCACATAACAGGCTTTTGCTTAAGCTTGCTTTTTTTCTTTTCTCTTTCCCCCCCCCCAATCTAATCAAAGACTCACAATTAAGCCTGAAAGGAGAGCAGGGTTGGAGAGCTCCTTGGACCCAGCCGGAGCATTATGGGGTGTAATTTGCTGGGCCCTTGAGCGTTTCGAAACCTTCCCACCAAGGAGGGTTTTTCAAATGTAAAATATTGATATTAAATGAGAGGGGACTTTTTGCAGTATGAGTGGGCCAGAGACCACACGGGGGCCTGCGTGGTGAATTGGGGGCAGCAGCTGGGACAAAGACCTGCCTCTTAATAACTAATAATGACCTGCAGGGGGCCCTGGGTCTCTCACACACACACACACACACACACCTATTAAGTGTGTCTTTCGTGTGATGCAGGGTTCTATGTGCTCTAAGACACAAGCATGGACAATACATATACTATACGCACTAACAGTAAAAAATGATTCTTCTGTTTTGGATCAGAACAATAGCTTAGCATGCATGAAAACCCCCTCAAGCCCACACGGCACGGAGAAGAAGGCTGTTAATAGGTTGAAAGAGAGGGAGGAGCAACAAAGCAGAGTTAGGATAGAGCGAGAGTGAATGGCAGCAAGTGATAAAGAGAAAGGGGGAAGAGGATGACATTCTTTTTCATGGGCAGCTCAGCTGAATGAATGAGAGGCACAGGACTGGAGAGGTTTCCCTGCCGGAGAGGAAAGCAGGTTGCCGCCAGCCTCAGTGTTGACATTCTTTAACAATGTACTGCTGGGGCTTTTGTTCCGCTTGTCATTTGGCATTCTGTTTCTTCCACTGTTCTTTCCCATTGCTGCATAGAAGCAATGTATCAATCGGAATAGAAGGAATTGGTTTTTAGAGCGAGGCATATGCACTCGCGGAAAATTAAGCCATGCCTCTAGAAAAGCCCTGTGACTTAGAAAACTATTAGAGATAGGAGAGGAGTATTGCGTATTTTATTTCTTAACCTAAATTTATCCTTAATCAATCCCGGTGGACTTTTTGTCATTAAACGTTATATGGTTCAATGTAGTACTTTGTGGAGAATGTTGTGATTTATGGTGGTAAAGTGCAGGAAAAGGCATATACAAAGCATTTTTATTTTCATTTTTAGGAATGCATTACTTTCCAAGAAAGGCATTAACACAAACAATTACTCTTAGTTGTGTCACAATCAAATCTGCCAATAGACATTACAATAATCCAGAAACTAGTCAATATGAATGATACGGCCCTGACATACTCTGCTTCATAATCCATCACATTTCAGCTCCATCTCTCTCCCTGCAGACTCATCAGTCTTTCCTCCCTCCCTCCCTCCCTCCCTCCTTCAGTCAAACCTTCAGCAAAGCTGCATGACACCAGTATCAAGCATTAAATCTACTCAGCTGATGGAAAGTCGAGGAAAGAGAATGAAATCTTATCTCTCATTTTTTTCTCTCGTTCTTCCACCCCCCCCCCCCCCCCCCAGTTTCACGTCACAAGCCTTTTCCTCTACGTGCGTCGGGTGGTTAATTATGATTGGTGTGTTATTGCTCACCAGAGCATAACAAATCGCCATTATGTTGTTTTGCCTAGTCTAATTTAATTGGCACATTGTCACAAAAGTAATTATCTCCCATTTATATTGATGCCATAAGCCCAAGGAGGAGAGCACCTGCTGCCACCAGCCAGGCTAAAAATAAATCAAAAGGGCCTGGTGTCCCGCTCCCACTCTAGTTCATGTGAAGGAGATAAAGGAGACAGTCTGTTATTTGGACCCCACCGCAGGGCACATAACTGTCATAAACTCCACAAACTGTGTGGAATGAATGAAGGTTGTGAAGTTCCCCACACAAAGGGACTGTTTAAAGCTAAACTAACATCAGGCTAATTACCACATGCTGAAGGGTAAATGTGGCAGGGCTAAGAAGCAGAAAAGAGGTACGTGCAAGGGCTGCTCTGAAGAGTTCTCGCATACAGCGTGTACTCCGATGGTGAATCATCTTTTGAAAAGCAGCAGAGGACACAGTCTGGGCTAGGCTTAGTCAGGCGGACTGGGTTTTATTCAAGGCGTCCTGCTGTTGAAAGACATTTTTTCCCATACCAATATCGGGGGTTTGGGTTTCTGTAAAGAACCTTGAGCACAGTCATTGTTAATGGTGCTGCATAAATCGACAGTCACTGAATTGAACGGCAGTGTTTGAGAGGACCAACCAGGGTTTGCTACAGAGCCGTACCTAATGACATAGGTAGACATATTCAAAGAATGCACATGAAGCAACCGTAACTCAGAATATAGAAATTCAGTGGTTCATTTAGTTGATGTACATTTTCTCTGTGACTGTCTAAATATCAGTGCAAAACCATATTTTAGTCTGTGCATCCGAGTGAAAAAACAGCACTGCACCTCGTCCTCTTGTTGCCATGAACTGTACCACATTATATCAGAAATAACCCTACATATCATTGTCTCGAGTAATACTCTTGAGTATCCACAGCTGGCTTTAAAAGGCAGTGAATAGTTTTGGATTGGAATTTTCGGGATCTCACTGCTCAACCCACCAAGCATGTGAGCAAAGGAACTTGCCATGTGACTTAAGGGTGCTTCCACATTTTTTTTGTCACTTGTGAGTAGCTGTCAATCACTTGGCTCTCACGGTAACCAGTCCCGTCTGCACGGCGCGCCAGCAGCAGAAGACGAGCCCGTCAGTGGTGCTCATTTCATATTAATGTTTGTCAGCTCTGATCCAGCGTGCTGTCCATCTGCTGGGGATTGAGAGGAGACATTTGGAGAGCCATGTAATGAGAATCTTTAATACCACCTGTCTTGCCTGACTGACAATGAGATTGAGGCTAAACCTCAGAAAACACAATTTCTTTTCCAACACACCACCAGGGCTGCCGCACATATTTTTTGCGTTAGTTGTCTTAGTTTTCCCCCCAAATATTTGCATGTCTCAGTCATGACAGTCTTATACCCCTCGCAAATTATTCACCTTCAAAAAAAAAAAAGCTCTTAAAGGAATCATCTTAAAGGAATCATTTGACCCAGTGGCTCATCTGCTGGTTTAAGGGTTGGCATTGGCAGGTCAGCCCTCCTTCATCTGGCCTGTTTGCCATTACGGTATTCATGTACAGTTTTGAGGGCACCCGCAAGTAATCATCTGGCAAAGTAATGTGACACTTTCTTTGCCGCAGTAATAAGGAAAGGGAAAATTTCAAATGTTCCCCTCTTCTTTCTCTCCTTCCCATGAATAACATTAAAAATGAAAAGCATCAGAGGTGGATGAGACGGTGATGGAGCAGGCCTCTTATTAATTATCCCTTTAAATAAATAATGCCTGCTCATCTCCAATCTATCTAACTATCTATCTAGCTCTCCATTCTCCTCTCTCTCTCTTTCTCGCTCTCCCTCTTTCTCTCGCTCTCTTCCTCTGTCTTTCTCTTTCTCTCTCTCCATACATACATAGCCCCGCATCTGATCAATCCCTCAAGGACGGCGAGGAGATCCGCTGATGATGGCAGTCAGGCACACTTTGTTTCCTGGGGAAAGTACTTTTTCTCCATTTGATATCAGCTCTTGAAAAACCAGAGGACGGAATAGGTTGCTAAATATGGAAGTTATTTAAACTTCTTCTCCTGTCCTCTGTTGTAATGTAATGTGTGACATCAGTCTACATCTTAATAGGTCCAAATATTAAGCAGTGTGCAATGATTGTTTTGTTTAATGTTTAAACACCATAAAAATATGACCAATAATAAATTATAACATACAGCATGGAATGAATGTCTTTGAATCCAATGCTTTTTCTCCCAGCCAGTGACTTTCATATTCCCTACTGCTTCACTGGTGACCTTTATATCCAAACAGATGGCACGTTCACAGTCACTGTTAACTTGGTATGTCATAGTGCTCCGTACCTCAGAGTTTTACATCTTACCCTTTCCCTTCTGCTTTAAATCTGTTTACAACTAGATAAAGCCACCTGATCTCTGAACGGAGCTGTCACTGCCTCCACCCGATAATATTCCAGCCCTGCCACGCGGTGCTTCAAACAGCCTCTTTTTGAAATCCAGGTCAAAGGCTGACAGGAGAAGAAAGAAACCACAATAGTAATAATAATGAAAAAGCAAATATAAAAGAAAACCTCTCCACTCCCCATTTACCCTCCTTTTCTTCCCAACTTGACAGGCAGAGTTGAGGTTGTCTGTGACAATCTTATCTGGGCAGCGATGGCAGCCTGTGAGGGACAAAAACAGGGAGCGGCAGAGGTCTGATGGGCTGCAGATTGCGGCGGCTGTCCGGCGGAAAGCTAGTTTCCATGGAAATGATGAATGACATCTGTCCCGTCACATCCCCACAGCCACTGGGAGGTTGATAAATAAGAATGCCCCGGGTCTCTGGGAGGTGATGGACAAACTCAGCTCTGAATTTTAAAGTCTCATGGCACAGATAGTGACCACAAAACCTTCACCAAGCAACTTCCTCTGAAATGGTTTTAGAGGACATTTTGATATTATGATTTTTTACCACTAAAACAAATTTAGGCGTTAAAGCTATTTGTCCAGATGTGCATATCCTCCAACTTTCTCAGAATAACCTAATACCAGTTGAGTTATATGTACATATGTCTGAACTACACATGTATGAACACATGCAACAAGCTAATACCTCTGATAACAACCAAACAAGCAAGCTACTGCAACAACCCAAAACACATCAAGTAAGGTAATGTTGCTATAGAATAGTACAGAGAATAGCTAACTAGCCAACTCCACATGGACCACGTACCATCAAAATTAATCTGAGGATTTCCCTTCATTGAGTTCTCTTCAGTGTCTCTGAAATGTCTTCTATCATAAATCATGGGTCAGTGTCAATGCTCAGATGCAGCTGAGCATTAAGATCACATTTGATAATACCATTAACAAGATCTGAATTTTAGCACGAGTTTCTCTGCCCTGCAAAACCATGGTTTGAGGAGAGTGGACTGAAGAGAGAGGACAGAACCTTTGGAACAGTTATTATCCAACCTCAAGCAGATGGGTCCCCCCTTATGTGCCGCGATTCTGCTTAAGGTTTCTTCCTGATTAACAGGGAGTTTTTTCTTGCCCCTGTTGCCATTGTGCTTGCTCTAAGGGGGTTCTGGGACTGGGCTCTGTAAAGCGCCTTGAGGCAATTTTATAGTTTTGGCGCTATATAAATGAAATAGAATTGAATTGCATTGAATTATTATCCATAGGCACTTTACAGGAACATGAGCCTCTCTTTACTGACTGTTAGGCACTATTGCCATGACTACTGATGCAAAATGCCAGTCTCAAAATGAAACACAATCCTTAAGTTATATATGCATGTGAAAATATGTGTTTCTTGAACAGGAAACTTAACATGGAATTTATAAAAGTCCAATAACTGGAAAATACATCTTAAAATAAGTGAGTACTTTCAAAAAGCAACAAAACATAAAATGTGTTTTAGTTAGTGTAGTTTAGTTATAGCTGATTCCTGTCATTCATAGCTTTAGATGATTGAGATGAATGAATTCAATATTTTATATATGTTTTTACAATCTTCTATCTATTGATTCCTTCAGCCTTATCAATAAGTGAGTTTGACAAATGGATGTTGAGATCTCACTGCTGAACAAAAACCAAGTCAAAGTTTTTTATCTCTCAATTCTCTTGCAAATCTTGCAATTCTCACACCTTTCATGAAAAACCAACAGACCATTTCATCTGCTTAGATATGTGCGCAGATATTTACGTGTGAGTGTGTGTGTGTGTGTTTGTGTGTGTGCACGTGTGAGTGAGAGCGTGTATGCCAGATTATCAAATTTTAATGAGGACACGAAACTGCCAGCGGTAGAGCAGCATCGATGGGCCACATACACAAATAATACATCCATCAGCCTGTCGTCTCCCTGTCCTCCTTAACTTTATCTCTCCCCCTACGGCGGTCAATAGCCGCAGGGCCAGCAGATTTGATCACGCAGCTCCATATTTAATAATAAAGCCCCTGCAGCTTGCCAGAGCCTGAGACCAATCTCCATCCCCATTCATCTCTAGGATAATTACCTGAGCCCACCCTCCTCCCCATCCTATCCTATCCCATCTCATCCAACCATCAACCCCCACCTCCACCCAACCACCACGTACGCAAACACACATCATTCCCTAACCTCAACCTCAAGCCCCCCCCTGACCAAAAAAATCCAATCTGTGTCCATCGCCCACAGTAAATCTCAACCCTCCACATAAATAATAATACATGTGCAAATGAAATGCGAAAGATTACATTTGGTCACTGGGAGGTTGGGGAAAAGGAGGAGAGAGGGGAGAGAGAGAGGGAGGGGGAGAGGGAGAGCTCCGGTCTCAAGAGCTACAAGCAAGCATATCAAGGCTGGGATCGAAGAGGAGGAAATATCTGAAAGTTAATTTATTTTGATACCTCAGGCCCGAGACATGGGCAGAAAACCCCATCAGAGGCCATTTTATCTGGAAAAGATATCTATGCTGTCATTTGTCTGGATGTAGGAGGTGAGTGGGAGGGGGGGGCGGGGGCTGCCTTTGCAAGGTTAATAGTACAGTAATGACATTCATCAAAATAACAGGACACAATGCATGCGGTTGTAGCCCTGCTTGCACATGTTTGACAAAAACAAAGACTCAAGCCAAGGACTTGGGTCAGGGATGTCAAATAAGCTGTTGTCCAAATAGAACGGAAATGGTTGGCTCTCCTGAAGGCTTTTTGGTTCTGTGCTGTTGGCTGCAGAAAACCAATGAGCAGTTTGCTCACCCCTTTGAGATTGTGTTTTAATTGTGTTCCTGACGTCTGGGGCAGATAGCCGGCCAGCATAATGAGCTACATTGAAGGGAGAGTGGATGCACCCTGGATAAACACTATTTCTTTGTGTCCATCGAGATGCCAATCTCCTCTGGCAGGCTTGTCTTAACCTTCATACACACACACACCACACACACACTGAACACACACACACACACACACACACACACACACACACACACACACAGACACACAGACACACACACACACACACACACACACACACACACACACAGACACACACACACACACACACACACACACACACACAGACACACACAGACACACAGACACACAGACACACACAGACACACACACACACACACACACACAGACACACAGACACACACACACACACACACACACACACACACACACACAGACACACAGACACACACACACACACACACACACACACACACAGACACACACACAGACACACACACACACACACACAGACACACACACACACAGACACACACACACACACACACACACACACACAGACACACACAGACACACAGACACACACACACACTACCCTTGTGTTTCTCCTCTGTTAGCACACACCTTCTGTTTACAGACCAAGTACCATTGAGAAACTCAATTAACTTTCATGTCAAGTCTTTTAATATGTCTTTCTTTGACCACTTGACCCTGCAATGGAGCTTAAAAGACACAACCTCAGCATTCCTCTCCATTTCCACACTTCAATCTGTGGTCCAGTTGTGGTTGGTAAGCAGAGCTATGATTGACTGATTAACAAACATGAACATGTAGTCTTTTTCATTTTAAGATTTTACAAATTTACTTAATGAATTAACAGATTAACAGTCATTTTATGACCTAATTCATGAATTTTCCAAATGTTTCAAAAATGATGAATAGATGTTATGTCCATTTTGTTATGCTGTTCGTACACTGAGAGAAAATCCAGTTTCTGGTGTGAAACAAACCTATGAAAAAAAAACAAATATTTACAAACTGCTAATTAACAGCGATACTATAGGACCTGTTCTTCTGCCTGTGAAGAGAATTCCCAATTGTCCTTTATTTTGATGATGTTCCAAACACATCATGCACTCTCTATGGCAATTAAATGTGCCACTGGCAGATTGATGATGCTTCAGTCATCCCCTTAAAGTCATAAAGCAATACAAATACATCAAGTGTTTTCCAATTGTTCGTGTTCGAGTGATAACCACTAGCTAATAAAGATATGACATGAGCAATAAGTATGGTAAGAAAGTGAATGGATGATGTAGCCTGTGTGAGAGCTGTCATAAGATAGATCATTTTTCCCCTTCTCTGAGGTTTGAGATTTAGCTTTAATTGCTCAAACACACTGTAGCAGGGCTGTCGTGCATGATGTCTGGGCCCAGGGACAACATTATTTAAACGGTCCCCCCCGCCCCCGCCCCAATTAAAGTAAATCTACGTTTGACAGCAGGCTTAGAATTATTCAACGCTAATGCTTTATTGTTACGTCAACTTGACTCTCATTCAAAAACGTTCAAAATACAGGCTTGTATGAAATCACTTCACATTAGTAGCCTAGCCTATTAACTCATAACATAAGAATCACTTCCTAACTTAGTTAGCAAATGTCAAAATCAGCATTAAAGTCAAACACAGTACGCTGACAATGACATGCAGGCAAAGTGAGCAAATGTAAAAGGCAACACATCATAGCCAACCAGCTCCACCAGTTCAACATCAGATCACTGTGAATTTATGCCCTTATGTTGCCATCCGCCGTACCTTTTTGGTAGCAAAGTCATGTTTTAAGTTCTTAAAGTCCAGATTCTGCGCCAGCTGGCGCTCTATTGAAAGCAGTGCCAAACCATTAATCTGACTACAGACATGGTAGAGTGCAAACAGTTTTATTATGAGTGTCTTACTTCTTACATGAGTGTCTTACATCTTACTTAAATTAGCTAGTTGTTCTTTATATTCAGCCAGCACATACATTTACATATAGCTTAGTGTAGTGGCTTCCCAGCCAGGTAGGTAACGTTAGCCTGTACAGTAGTAGCTTGTATGACGCCATGGGCAAACCTCCCCGGTTGTCGGCAGGCCTGAGTGCAAAGACAGACAGACAAGATCAGGACTGATGATGAATGAATACTCATGAATAAGAATTCCACATGATTCTCCTTCTATCAGTTCATCATGCACTTATTACTGTGGTGCTCCAGGGAAAGGCTAGCCTAGATAGGGATGTAACAATGCTTATACTAAATATCTACAAAGTAAACAAGCAAACCCATTAACTTCAACACGATCAGAGTACCCCATGATTGCAACAGAAATATTGTCAGCGTTCAGTGCAGTTCATGAGGGTGACAGCATTAAGGTGATTCAAATGTTGCACGGAGCATTAGCAGTGCCAACTAGCATCTGGCAATTACAACAGCCTGAAGGTGATTCAGTAATGCTTATTTTAGCAGTGATGGGCTCTTAACCTATTTTTAATAAGTCATCAGTGGTGGGTGGAGGGAGTGTACGGCCTTAAGAGCCTTCCATAGAGTACCCAACAGTGTGTCACATCAATTACTGCACACTGGAGCTGGCTGACAGCTGACAGCTCCTCTGGACTACAGTATTTTTAACTCCTATTTTTATGAAGGGAGAGCCGTGGAGTTGTGTCTAGCTGATGTCAATAGAAGCCTGCTCGAGAGGATGCCATGAAGTGTGGTTACTGTGTCTGTAGAGAACACAGTAAAGTAGAGAGACATGTTCAGAACAAGAGGTAAGCCTGGATGCGGAAGTGCTTATGTGGATGTTTGAACTTTATGATTCCATATTTGCCACAAAAGGGCACATTTGCCAGGGGGGTGGGGTGTAGAGATGAATATCATTCCTTTTGGTTGTGGACTGAGGCTTAAAATGTGTTTACTTTGATAATCTATCTGTTCAGCACAGACATTCTTATATAACATTATTAGACTGGCTTTCTCCATTAGTCCACTGTACTTGATTCAGGCTATTATATAATGTAAAATAGGCTACTATATAGATTATGTTTTTAATGACATTTGTCATGATTTCTTATGACCTTAATACCTGACCTTTACATTTACCTTTATTTTCACAATATTTTGCAATATTAATAGTCATTTGCTGTGGTTTAAGATCAGTTGAGATACCATTGACACCCCATTAATGTTGAGTTATGATTTTCAAAATGAATCAAGGGTGCAAAAATTGTGATAAATCAACATCAAAGTCTGATGTAAATTCAATGAAATTGAACATAGTTTCAATGATTGTATGCTATCTAGGAGTAGTCCGTCAGGGACACTGTTAGCTCTTTTCGACCAACAGGGAACTGGTTCTTGAACCGGTTCTGTCCAGGATTCTTGTAACCTTGGTGCCATCTAACAAACCAGTTTTGAGCAGAACCGGAGTAATCCAGTGCGTCATCAACGGAGGGCATTGTCGCTACCGGATGGTAGTCCTCTATCGGCTGGTAGTCCAGCACATCGCGCATGCTCAGACACAAACTGTTTACGGCAGAAGGCTCAACGTCAACATATGGGGTTGTCTTAACGCATAATGTGGGTATATTTAATGTAATATTTAATTATTAAAAGTGTGGAGACGGAGTAAGGGTAAAATGCAAATAGTTTGTATTATGAAGAAGTGACCAAATATAGCAGTAGGTAAAACAAATAAAGCATTGATGTGCTAGCCAATAGAACTTGACATGGAGAACAAAAGAGGATATCCAGTATATCTTTAACTTCTTTTTTATACAAACGTTAAGAACTTACAGCTGTGACCAAACTTCTTAAATGACCAAACTTCTTAAAGTATACCGTCTTTCACGAACTTCCATCAGCTTTAGCCAGCGATTGTATTCCGCTGTCTACAGTGTCGCAAAGTGGCGAATGCGCAACTATTATCGGGTAGCGACTGATCGGGTAGTGCGCATCTATTGAATGGTGAATTTTTAAAGGGTCATTTCCCAACAATCCGGGAGATAAAGGAGAAATCTTTAAGATGAAGTTTCATGAGCGCTCAGAGAAAGCCTGAGTGCTTGACATTTGTGCAAGCAACAGTATATCTGAGTGCAGACCGTTTTGAGCAGGAGCAGAGCAAATTTGCACACGAGCAGGGGTTATTTGAGCGTGCACACAGATTGGATAGCTAGCAGATCGAGCAGAAATGTACTGAATTAGACAAAAAGTGCACTATCATTGAGGACTGTACATTTAACTGACATCTAAACTCATCAGAACATCAGCTCACCATTATGCATCGGCATTTGCGAGCATGTAGAAGCGGCAAACTTTTGGGTTTTCCAGAGCAAACTGGTCAACAAGCCAACGAACAAGGCTAGAAAAACACAAACAAGCCAACACTAGTATTAGCATGCTAGCCTGGGTGGCAGGCAGCGCTCACCATGTTTCCAATTCAGCGCCCACCATGTCACCGCACTTCCACAAGAGTCAATGTAGCTTGATTACACTTCACATTCACCCCAAATTATAATGCAAATAGCGTTCCACCCATTAACCACGCAAAGCTCTGGAAATATGCGCTTGTCCCTGCAGTGTGTGCAATGTAAATTGCTGTGTCACATCGAAAATTGACACCGGTAATTCTGTGCATTGTGAAGTTATTGGGTGCCAGATCTTGTGAGGCGCTGTGACAGCTATGCAGATGAGTGCATTTTGCCGTACAGAGTCAATTTGACACAGTCACAGGAGAGAGATTGCTTTTTTTATGCACGTAATGAAACCACACAAATTAAGAAATTACCTTTGAGCAAACCCGTCCCCCTTGCAATGCCATTGGTTCAGTTTCAGTTGGGCTAAAAATATCCAAAATCTCTTGCAATATTCATATTCATGTACTGGCCTGTCAAGGAAGGCCTTTTGCCGGTGAGAAAAATGACCTCCAGACCTCTCCAAATCATGGCTGGGAGACCAAAATGACTGACACAAATGGAATAATAAATCTCAGAATAATGTGCTTAGGTGAAAATTTCATATGCTTTCAAATTAGAGACCTTTTTACATTTATGGTGCAATCAAATCAGGGCATTTAGTGCCTAAAAGCCATTATAACCCTTGCAGGACTAGATGTGGTGTGGCTTGATTCCCACCTAATTATCAATCCAGGCAATTTCAAGGATCAGTCAGTAGCCCATCAATATAATTTCCACAGAAACCCTGGTTGTCCAGTTGATACTTGGTATACTGAAGGAACATTAAATGTTTCAGTGTGTGTGTGTGTGTTTGGGGGTGGGTGACACCAGGCACTATATAGGGATAATGTTCTTGAAATGGTAACACTTAGTGTTAAAGAAGCTTTAAATACAGAACATTAGCAAAGCTTTATGGACGACAACACAAGATTAGTAACATTAAACCTCAATGTTCAATAACCTACACGTCCAACGAACAACCTTAGCATTTGAAGTTGAATGCTTCATTTGAATTCTCCTTTTTGTCTCTGGGCTGAAACAGTTCTGGAGATACTCTGTTAAACTCCATAACTCTCACCACTGATTTAGTTGAGGAGATAAGTGCACTGGGCTCAGCACTTAAAAAAAAAAAAAAAAGAACATCTGCAATTTAGGAATGATCCTGATCCACTCCTGTGTGGAACGCTTCAGAACCATGGAGAGGGCTCCCTTTGCTTCTGGCTGATTGGGGCTCTGATTAGAGAGTGCTGTTAATGGCAGGTAGAGTCTGGCACTAATGACGATATGATTGGAGAGTTGAGGAGAGGAAATGATTAGGATGCCTCTCAGCTAAGAAGTCAAATGCTCATCAGCCATGACAACTCAGAGAGACCTCACATCAGAGCGGCCATGTTGTTAAACCTCTGAGTAAACACCTGCAGGACTGCTGAAGCATGTCCTCGTTTTGGTCAGGGCTGGCTCGAGGGCAACGCGGGGGCATTACGTGCTTGAGTTGATGGCTATTTTTGTGTAACTGGTAAAGAAGCAGGTTAGTACGTTTTGAGATCTGTTATGAGCTTGCCAATGGGTGCTGTCATTCCTTCAGTGGAGAAGGATGGAGGGAAGTGTAGTTCCTAATCTATATTCATGTATTCAATTTACAAATGCAAGCTTCAAGGAACAAAACATTAGTTGCCCAAACCTACTGATTGTTCAAACGTTCTGCAATTCAAGTAATTTAACTGTACCGACAAGCCCATGTTAATGGCAATAGCCAGAGTGTATTTTTGAGAGTAGGTAGGGGGTTGCTTGAACTTAATATGACTTTGATAGAGAGAGGCATGAAAAATGAGTGAAAAGAGAGAAGAGAAACGTAGGCACACCGAACCCCTTGTGATATTTCACCGTGAAGGCCCAGAGAAACAGAAACAAACCCAGTCTGTTTTAAAGGGTATGGCTACTCTCTCTTCAAGCACACGCCAGAGAACTGCGGCTCTCCAAATGAGTCCTCTGGAGACGGCTTTCGACACCTGTAGTCATTTTTCAAACAATTTAATTGGTCCGCTGTAGTCAGCTGACACGGACAGTGATGCTTCTGTTGCTTAGCGCTGTGACACTGGGGTCTCCAGATGCAATCAGACTTGGGCTCTAAAGTGTGTGTGTTTGTGTGTTTGTGTATTTGTTCTCAGTTAAGCAGCCCTCTCAGCAAGGCATGATTTGTAAAACGATGACATTAATAACAAGGTTAGCGGATGTGCTATGAGAAGGCACTGATTACTTCTTGTCTGCAGTCTGCGTACCCCAGACAACCACTCATGAATCAGAAAACGAGAAGGGGTTCGGAGAGAGAAACAGACACAAAGTAAACTGTGGTCACAAGTGGTTACGAGCATCCATGTAGAATGTAGAATGCATGTTAGAGGTCAATGGAATGGGGGAATAGAACTTCAGGGTAACCCTTTCTGAATGGCATTCTAGCATGTGTATAGGCAACTCTAGCATTCTAGCATGTGTGTGTATAGGCAATTTTAGCATTCTAGAGCAGCCTTTAATCAAGAGGCCCCTGGTAAGCAGGAACCGTAGTAATGGTTAAGGACTTAAGTGAAATAACTTTATTGTGGGATCCAACTATTACTGATTCAAACAAAAACATTGATGAATGAATGAGCTGCTGAGGTAGTACAAAACTGTATGTGAGCTCGTTCACCTTAAGTCACCCCTCAGTCTCAAATGTAAGAGGGAGAATGCATCACCAATAGATTCACTGCTTGAACACTTTCAAAGAGCACTTCAAGATCGCAGTTCATAGTATCACCTCTAAACCTAGAAGGAACAACATCAACCCCATAACATCAGAATTCAAATAAGTTAGTTGCTATTTGGGCCCCTTCAAATCTATAGAGTAAATATGCATCACTTATCAGTCTTTCAGTGTGATACGGGCCATTTAATTCCCTAATAGCAGTATTAGAGGTAAATGAAGCCCTCAGTAAGCATTGGTGACAATTCTTCCGATTCTGTCTGGGTGCTGTCAGTATTGAGACTGAATCTGTGATACAGAATCAGTAGCTGAAGCCGTACAAGAGGCCAGTAGGGCCTCCTTCTGCGGGAGTGATGCTCTGCCTCCTTTCTCTTTCTCTGTCTCGCTCCCTCTCTCTCTCTGTCTATCTCTCTCTCTCTCTCTCTCTCTGTCTTGTGTAGTGAGAATTCTTACATTCCTTCTTCCCCGGTGCTAACAGCATCCAGGATGAGTCACGTCAGGCAGTGTGCCGTCTCTCCCCGAGCTCTCTGGCCCAGCAGGTGTGGGAGGACAGGAGCTGTGATGCTGACAACCAGGAGGAAAGCTCCTCTGGCTTCCAGACAAGAGCAACGATGACAGAGAGAAAGACAGAGAAAAAGAGAGAGAGAGAGAGAGAGAGAAAGAGAGAGAATGTATAGCGATGAAGAAGTGAGGGGAAAATGCAGAGGGAGAGAGAGAGAAGGGTATGAGGGGTTGGAATCAATGAATGAAAGACAGAATTGGGGAGAAAGACAGCGAGCATGAAGGGGAGAGAGAGAGAGAGAGATGGGGAAAGAGGAGGAAGAGAGCAGAGTGAAGGAGAAAGGAGAGCAGGGAGGTGATGGATTTCCTCACATTTGTAATAGCTGTCACACCTGAAATCCTCCAGTGCAATTTCAAATTTGAAAATGGAACAGCGTCTCAAATTAAATATGACATTAATTTCTTGCCAGCCACCTCGCGCTGCGTTTTTCATCTGGGGAAAAAAAAAACCTCGTCACTCTGGAAAGAGGAACAGCTGCAGGCGTTTCTGAGCCAGGTGTATCAGTCATCAGGCCTCAGGTCCACTTCGAAACATGAAATACTGATTCAAATCAAACTTGTGATAGTGAGCAAAATTAACATTAATTTCGAATGGTCTTTGTTGGGGAAAATGATGCTAAATACAGACGGCCAAATCCCTTTTTTCAAAGACAAACAAATAAACTAATATGAACCGAGAGTGCCAGTGCCAGCTGCGAGAGTTTTGCGTTGACAAAGTTCAGACGGCAGCACTGTGTGGCGGTGAGCGCTGATGAGAAAGAAGTCTGCTCCTGGAGAGGAACAGTGGCTTGTATCACAGACTCAGCTGTGCTCTCACATATCTTCTGAGGGTCCCCTGCCCGTAGTGAACATTTGAAAAACGCAGACTGCAGAATCCCAGTGAGAGGAAGAAGCCAGAGACACAAAGCACAAAACAAGGCCAAGCAGGTCTGGCGCTGTTTTTACAAACCCATCAAGGTTTTCAGTTGGACACGAGATGAGAACAAACTGCATAAGTTATTTTACAAGGGCACTATTCCTCTCTATTCTTACAAAGCTATGGCAAAGAAAATGTTCTGTTCCCATGTAAACAGGACATGTATCACTATGTTTGTGAATGTTATGTACAGTAAAATACTCATATTGAGTAGATTTAGTACTTAGTGCTATTTTACTGGAGCATCTGCAAAATGAGTAAATATAAATGTAATAGTCAGACACACACATGTATGTTGTGTCAAATCTCAGCCATTTTGCTATCCTTGGATTTTCATTGTGTTCTGGAACCAATGTTGTTGCCATGGCTTCTCCATAGTATTACTTTGACGACAGAGCATATTTGAACTTTTTAAACATATACATTACATTTAATTTGTACATCAGGCAGTGGGGCCTTTGTTTGGTAGAGAGGTGGCTAGGTGTTGGGTAGAGAGGTGGCTAGGTATAAAAATGTGTTTTGTTGGGACGTCTATTTTTGGTGTTGAGTCTAACTGGCTGTCCTGTGTGCTGAGCAACACCCTTAGGAGCTTCAAATATATTCACAAAGGAAGCCAATTCTGAATAGTGGTCTATGAGAGAAAGTGCACTGGTGCCAACACTCTGAATTATGATGTGCAGCTTGTGTTATTGAACCCATAGTACTCAGGGACAAAATGATTAAAGCAATATGACAAGTGATGGTGGGGTTGGTAAAGGACGTCCCCACGGATGTGGTTCGGCTGTAGGCACGGGTCTTAATTGACTTTATCAAATGTGGACTGATTACTAGAGGTGAATAGTCGGAGTGGGGTTGTGCCAGGATATCGGCTTCGACTTACTAGCAGGGATGCCACTGGTGGGATAGTTGAATCTTTGTGTTAGAATTCATAATTCTGATAAAATAATATTTTAAGAAAAATAAATCAACATAAATGTTTGTATAATGAGCTAATTTGATGAAGAATATGAGCTGAAGCAAATAGTCCGCAGATAACTTGACAGTGTGGATAAACCTATTTAAAATCTATGTGATGTCAGACTTAGGCTATGAATGCAGTGATTAAAAAAAGGCCCAATGTTTATGTTTATAGTTGTTTGTTTATTTTATATAAATTTGAATTGTATGAAATTTGAGTCACAACTTAACTGCCAAGGGAAATTGTTGGTCCCAAGGCCAAGCCAGCTGAGCAGCACTGCTCTACACAACTCCTTCCAGTCTTTTTCATACCAAGAAATATGAAGTGTGTGGTCATGAAGTGAGAAGGTGAGCTATTGCCCTATAACATTCAACAGAGTGTGATGATAAGTAGACGATTTAAATGTGCGATGTTCAAGAGTAATGCTGGAGTACTACAGGAGATGGGATTAGTGATTTGAGAAATTGTGATGTACCTGTTCACCTAAGTACCTACATTCATTATTTGAATGACCAAGCAAACAAGACAGCCATATACAGAGCAATTGTCCATAATTGCTCAATCCTTTTGATGCTGGCACTAAAATGACATTTTAAGTGTTTGGATCAGCTTATGCCATGACCCCACAGTGAAAACTGAGCTTCTGAAAATTAGCCTTTTATAGTCCATTTAGTATGTCTGAAGTGCTAAACGCAAAAGGTTCCGAAAGAACCAAACCATGTTACGACAACATTCATTCAAATATTTCAAATGTATAAAATGTAACTTATGGAATGGATCTTAAAATATTATCTATTTACCTCAGTGTCAGTGTCAATGTTGAACAGGACCTTGTGCTTTGATGAAGTTTCAGTGGCTGAAAACACATGTTCTTCAACTCAGTATTTTGGAAAACACAAAAAAAACTTACACAAGTCTTCAGCTATATAATCAGCTTTGTGCATTTTAATGTTGTGCATCTTCTGGCATACAGTCTTTTCCAAGGTATATTCAAAGGAGTATTAATCACACACCAGATTAAAACAGGTATTGAAGTGAAAAATTAAAACCATGAGTGAAATGGTTGAAAACAGTATTTATTTATTTTTTTTATTATTTTTTCCAGACAAACACATTGATTTCTGGACCACAGTAGAGGATGGAAACCTTTCACAAACATTTTTATTATCATTATTATTATTATTATTTGAAAATACAAATATAAAAGTATACTTTCCACATCTGAGATGTGAGAGAGCCCCATCCATTTTTTGAGTTTTTATTTTACAACAGGGCTTGAGCAAGCCATACAAGAAGACCTGAAAGATGCTCTCAGACGCCTGTCCATTCAGTCAGTTTCTCGCTGTTTTAGAAAGTCCATTAACATTAAAAAATGGGCAAGTGTTAAGGAATGGGCAAGGCAGTAAGTGAAGTGAAACAACCGACAGTTGAACGTATGGAAACAATTCATCACTTAAGGAGACATGGGGCTGGGAAATATTATAGTCCCCACTCAAACCCCTCATAATAACATGTCTTGGCTTGTTCCACCGTGCTCGGACCCCCAACATGGTAAGACCATCCTCAAGAGTCAGCATCAGTGGTTACCCACATTCACGTCGTGTAATGCGTACAGCGCCTAAATTACAACTTTATAGTTCCTACAACACAGATGTTCCAATAATATCCTGGTTACAAACACAACTCTCCTACAACTGACTCCACAGCAACTCTGCAGCAAATGTTTTGAACAGCTACTGACAGCAAACAGTGTTGACTACTATGTTTGAAGTAGGTGACAGGGACTTCACTTTAAGCTTGAAAAACAATAACGAAGAGTCATAGTCTATGAGGCAGTTAAACATTTTAACGAAGATATATATATATACACTATACATATATATCCTGTATTTGTATACAAATATATACACATGTAATTACAGTGTGTGTGCGTGTAGAGTTGCGTTGTAAAGATGACGGGGTGAGTGGTTGACCATTGCTTAGCACTTGCCTCAAGATTCAAGTTTAAATGGATACGGTAGTACACTTCAAATCCCACCCACAACACCTTCCAGGTCAATTTTTTTTTCTTTTTCAGATATTTTTTTAAACCAACAGTTTTTTTTTCTCCAATGAATTAACTAGTCTAGCAAGATGTGTAACATTCATCAGCTGTAAACTGCTGTCAATGAGAAACAAAAGTACAGCAACAGAGCCATGCTACCTTAAAGTCCAAGCTACGAGATCAAATCAGAAACAAAACAAGAGAATTAAACTAATGGGAGGGTGTAGACTATTTAAAATGGCCACCAGCCTTTCTTTTAATCAAAGACTAGAGCAAGACATTCACTTTATATATCTTATTTTAATACAGTACAGTACAGTAAATGGCAAAGGGTGCAACTGGTAACTCTAACAAATATCTTGCAAACTGCAACGCTATCTATAACAGTTTAGAGGATACAGTATAGCCAGTTAGCATCTATTGCTAAACTGAATTCAGCAAAACGGTTAGTATTAGAGACCCATGAGGGTAAAAGAACATCTGAATAATAATAATAATAAAGATAATAATAATAATAATAATAACCCACTCACTCAGGACAACCAGTCTTCTCCATTTCAACAAAAAAAAACACACTGCATCTGGCTTCCTCAACTACAGAGGAGTGGTAGTCAAGTTTTTACTCCACAGCACCTGAGGCATGAAGTTAAATATGCCCAGCTCTGAGTGAGGGATGAAAAGCGGTGTTGGGCACGAGTCAGCCAAAGTCTTCACCCAATCAATGTGCCTGCCTACATGCTCATATATGTATAAGTTCCTCTATGTAACTGAATGCGAGTATGTGTAGGAGTGTGCACCTACATAAATGTCTTACCGTGTATGACATCTAAATCCTCATGAGATGGCAACTCACCTGAAAGCATCTAAATTTAAATGGATATGGGCTAGTTCATTGATTAAGACAAAGAGCTGGTTTCCATGTTGTTGGAGTACAAAAATAATGTTTCAGATGAGTGGAAACTAAACTACCGATCTGTCCAGGCAGACTTGTTAAAAAAGAAGAAAAATAAAACCAGTATTGAAAATAGTAGCGCCATGGGCAATTGGGAATTTTTTTTAAGAGTACAAACATCAAAACCAAGTCGAGTTTCCATTGATATTTAGTTATTATCCTATCATTATTATCATTATTCTGTTAGAACTTTCTAGAAAAATATGTTTTTTTTTCTCGCTCATGTAATAAAATCCTCCACTTCATAATTATAGCTTGTGTCCCTCTTAAAAAAATTATAAAAAATAAAACAGTTTTGCATATCTAGCATTAGCATTTAAGGTAGTATGGCACACCCCTCTTAAAACATTCAAGGGCGGGAATCCAATTGATGTCTTGTTTACAATTCTGTTCGTACAGCAATTTCTTATTTTGTAGATTTTCAATCCGTGAGAGCTTTGGTTAGTTGAAACCATGTGAGATTAGCGAAAAGACAGAAAAAAAAATGATAAACACAAAAAACTGAATAATGCTATGAAAATAACCATTAGCATTTGATTTTCTGTTGTTGAACTAATAATCAGTAAGAGGAAGTTCTATCCTCACTGGTCCTAAATCTAATCTACTACAACTACATCTTAAGTCTTAATTACATAACATCTACAACTACTCACTAGGAGAGTGGGAGACAAACGTTAGAGAGAGAGAGAGAGAGAGAGAGCAGAGACAAAATATGAATGCGAGAGAAAGGGATGGGGAAAAGGAGGGGGAAAGGTGAGAATAACAAAGGGGTTTTGACCACTACACTGGCATCATAGACATCACTGTCACATTTTTTTTTGTTTTTGTTTTTTAAATACACTACTGAGATACAATGACCAACATAAGAGTGTATGTGGTGACAGGGAATGGAGACAGAGAGTAAATGATAAAAGAGTACAGCACATAATTATATCATTATCTGTATCATAATTATTAGTAGTAGTATCATTAACAACCACAACAAATTGATTTAAAAAAAATCCCAAATTCAGTATCATTCAAATAAAATGATTTAAGGGATTATATCATCATTTTCATTTTTAAATACATTTTTAAAGAGTGAACCATAAGCACAGACCGCTTTGTGAAGTGTCTACCATTGTTACTCTATCAATTTTCTCCATGGTGCCTAAAAAGAATCCAGCATTCTACTTCACCTGGTTGTTCAGTGAAATGTTGTATCAGAAATCAAAGACATAAAATAATATAACACAAGATAAAAACATACTTTCAGAGAAGATAAACATCAGCATATACATCAATCGATTCATACCTTTAAATATCACTCAACTCTTTTTTTTTTAAATTTCATCTTAAAGCATATCTTTAAATGCCATTTCTCTTTGCTTGAGCAAATCCAGTCCCTACATGTAGAGGAGACGTGTGTTTAGCAGCTAGGGTTAGAATTATTTCAGTGTCTCTGCAGGCTGCATTCAAAACTCTTGTTATATATATATGGATTGGTTTGTGACATCACACAATGGCTAGTAATAACTTAATAATTACAACCCACTGGACAGTGTTTTTACAACAGTACTACTGTCTCCTCTGGCCCAGGCCTATTGGGGCTCACTGCAGGTGCTAGCTTGTAAATGATGCAAAACAAGTGACATTAACGTCCCTCTGCCTCAAACCTTCATATAAATCCCCGGGTGGAGACCATTTTAAATAGCCGTCATTTTTCATGTGCAAATAGAAAATGGTAAATTGTTTCCTACAAGTCACAGTGCAATGATTTCATCTCAAAACAATCCATTCATTATTTTCAAATGTTTCTTTTCTTTATGCCTAAAATAAATTACTTTGACATCTCTTCTAAAATAAAACTCACAGGACTGAGGTAATGGTATAAAACGTTGGTTTTTTCCGTATTCATTCAAAATAACTCAGAAGCCATTTCTCTCAAACCTCAAACTATTGAAATATTGCCTTGTGTTACATTGAATAAAAAAGACATTTAGACTTCTAGGGGAACACATCAAACTAAAAACAAACTAGATCAAAGGGGAAATTAAAAAGTAAAAACACCAATCTGTGTAATTATAATGAAATGTCTAAAACCACATATATATATTTTAATTTTTTCCTCCTCTTCTTTGAAACTGTTAAGAGTAAAATGTGTGCTTTGGATTTCCTCATAATTTGTTCTTTGCTGATTTTTAAAAAATTATTATTAATCAACCGTGAAAGACAATTAACCAGGTCTGATTCTCAGGAAGGTGTTGTGGAACAACCCTTTCTCAACGTTTCATTACAGTTCTATTTAAGATGTGTACATTTGAAGTCACTATCTAGTCAATATGCTGGTATGACACTAACACAGTTATAATGCCAAATATATTTACAGAGCAAGCCAACAGTACTTTTTTCTTGATAGGAACTTGTCCTCGGTGGGGTAGTAACGGCATTTGTGCTACAAATGTTTCTTTTTTTTTCTTGTACTGCTTAGAGCTTTTAAAGTCTTTGCTTTTAACTTAATCTTCGAGCTCTCGCACAGTAACAGCCTTCAGGACAGACACACCATCACAAAAATATCTTTCTTTCTCAAATGGTTAAATGTAGTGACTGGAATAATATTTACATATTACATATTTCTTTTTTAAAATCTGAATTCACAAAGTATTAAAAGCAAAAAAGCCTTTCTTTTTTGTCCTGACAACAAAAAGAGACACTTATAAAAAAAGGACTGTGAAAATATTATAGTCCTCTTATTGCCCAAAATAGGTAATTATGGTTAACGAGACATTACAAGGAACAAAAACAGAGCTACTAAGATTTATTAGTTACACACTCACTTTCTTAAGGTTGGATTAAAAACATTTTCCTCCTCTTTCAACCCTTTCTATGTCAATCAGCTCTTGCATGTGCAAAATGACACCTGAAGATTTGACAGTTGAGGATTGATACTAACAGTGAAAATAAACATCCATTGCACCAACTCGAACCTCAAAAGAAAAACAAAACGAAGAAATGAGCCAGATTACATAAAATGGTGACAATAAATCCTAACAAATGAAAACTTGAGATTAAATTTGACATTGAATATTTAAAAGACTATATCATAGGAGACAATAAGGAAATCAACTAATCAGAAAGGAAAACACAGAAAGAGGAAAAATGCCATAATCTTAAAGTACTGTTGTTAAGATAAGGATATAAAGAAGGATAACAAAGGACTCCAATGCCAGGTTTAGATATAGTACAGCAGATTTTCTATCATCACCATTATTTGTCATTCTTGAGATGATTAAACAATTTTCTCACTCATATATTTTTGTGTGTTTCTTTTGTTCTTCAGGTGGTGCCATCTCCACAGTCTTTTCCTGCGTCGTCGTGTATCACAATGTAGTGCTTGATGTTGTGGTGGTTGTCTTTTTTTGTGTTTTTTTTTTTCTTCTTTTTTTCTCACTGCATTACCTGTACACAGAACCCACTAGAAACTCCGCCCTGTCTTCCCCGGGCCTCCTGACAAACTCTGCTGGAATCAAACACACAGATCCATCAGTAGCCATGTCAACTTCGCTCCCCCTGCACACATGGGCTAGAGACACACTTTTCTGTCCTTGACTGAGTTTGCCTGGAGCACCGGGACCAATGGAAACCAATGGAGACCAATGGAGACCAATGGAGACCAATGGAAACGACCCCGGCTACTCTAACCACGTCCATGTTGCACTCCAGACGGGGATTCAGCCTAGGATTTCAAAGCAGGTCATGCTAACCCAGGTGCGCTCTTTGCCATGGTAACACAACAGCATTGTGCCCGAGCTCTCGCTGACACATTTGTATAGACATGTGCCGCTCCTTCTCTGGGTATGCTAACTGTAGCCTTTGATTTGGTGTCACGGCAGCAGCCAAAATCGAGTTTTTGTCATTGAAATTAGCTGTGGCCTGTCAAATCAACACAGCGTTATGCCAATTGCTGCCTGCAGAGAAATCCATAACTTATCCACCCAACAGAGATGGATTAATGGCCATATTTTATACATATGAATCAGTGGTCCAGGCACAATGCATGCAGTACATTAATCACTACCATATTGCACTGTTCTACTGGTCTACAGAGAAAATGTTGTTTTTTGTATGTTAGTCATTCACAGCATGCACAGGCAACAACTGACACAATAAAATAAATGAGTAAGTACATAAAAACAGTCCATTCCATATGAAGTGTATTTACTGTGCCAAGATAATGAAAGCTTCAGGGGACTGGTTGACCGAAACTGCACCATACTGTTGCTTTCTCTGATGAACAAATGCGTTTGGAAAATGTATAGCGGCCTTCCACCGCTGGGTACTAGCACAACCAACTGATACAGCCACGCAGCAAACACTACTGTCTGTCAAACTTCAAGTATTTGGATTGTATTACCTGACCCACTTTATAAGTCAGTCTATATTCATTTGTTTTATTTGAGTCAAATGAATATGGTAATGTCATGGTCATTCCACAGGAAATGGATCAACCACATTGCTCCCACTGCAAACTCTGCCAGGAGGGTACTCCTGGCCAACCCAAGGTAAATAAGCCAGGAAAGGGCTTTATCACATCAGACGTCAACGCACAGGAGACTCAATGCCAAAACCACTAGTCAGGCATGGGAAGGAAAGAGAGAGAGAGAGACAGATAGAGAGAGTGAGAGAGAGAGAGAGAGAGGGAGAGAGAGAGAGGGAGAGAGGAATCTGAGTGGGATCCTTGACCTCATTTTATTCACGTCCCTGACTGCAAAGGGCCGGAGCTGAAGAGGAGTAGAGTCTAGTGCTCTGTTAAACATAGCATCCTTTCACTCATGCTAGGCTACAGACCCAGAGCACAAACACACACAGCACGCATTCAGGAGAATCTGCGTACGAGTGTGGATATAGTGCCAGGACAGAGAGAGGGCAGTAAATACAAACAGATCAAATATGAAAAGTAGAGAGAGGTAGAGAAGGAGATATAGAAGATAGATAAAAAATTAAGAGAGTAAAAAATTGTGTATTAGAAAAAAAAATGGTGTGGGATTAGAAGAAAGAGATTTGACCAAGTCCTCTTGAGTATTTAAGGAGAATAGCCTTGTGGGATTCACACAGGCTCAGCTCAATGGAGTAAGATAATGTATTACTCTGACCTCCACCTCACTGTGAAATAGTAATAATGGTAGAAAATAGCAAGCAGCAAAAATGAAAACCTCCGGACAGGCATGTAGATTTCAACATGGGAAAAAAAAAACATTCTGGGAACTCTATCTCTCATGACCCCAATCAAAACTCTTCACGCTTTCACAAACACCTTTCAAAGGGTCAACAGCTGACAGACCCAATAGAGACTTGATAATGCAGTAGTTAACAGTAAATATCCTGTCAACTTATTCAGTAGACTTTACGCATTTTCCCTCTTCACTAGATTACAAACAGAAAGCAACGGAACAGTTTGAGTGAACCAAGTCACATTTAATAAACATGCCAAAAACAGATGGGAGAATGCAGATGCAGTCACATCTGGTGTAGGGCGAGGTCAGATAGAGTATTAATGAGGAGCATTCACCATAATTCGTATTAACAAAATGAAAAATGACAAGAAAGACGTGTGTGTTTCTCTTTTAAAGGGTTTCACCCGAGCTAGAGACAATGCTAGATGCATATGCGTCTCAAGTCCAAAATACTATCTTGTCTTTTATGTTTGCCAATGACACCCTGTAAAAGACAATCTTTTTTGTCATTTTTCTTCAACAGTTGTGGGAGGATGGACAACTAGACATGTACTATTTCAAAAGCAAGAAAAGCAAGGGAGAAAAGGCTGGGCAGGCGAATGAAAGACTGCTACTATGTCATAAATCAGTAATCAACAAATAATAATAATAATAATAATAATAATAAACACAAGTATTAAATGAATGATTTAAATGGCATATTATAGCTACCTCGAAAGAGATGGCAACCAACCACCTGTTAGGGTTTCAATGGTATCCATTTGTAAAAGCTGTCGCAATCAAGGGACCCTAAAAGTGTACAGTTAGTTCCTGGGTCAGTATGCATTTCAAAGAAAGAAAAAAGAAAGAATCTACTGCAGGTAAGTATACTTTATTCATACAATGTGCTGTCAGCATGAATGGAAATTAAAGTGTGATAACCTTTGGAATTAGAGTCGTTTTGGGAGGTGAGGAACTGTGTTCCCTTCTCTCTTCCAGGGAACAAATACAGTGGACGCATTTTGAGAGACAGAATTACATGGAGTCTCTTGTGCTACCCACGACTGCAGTTAACAAAATGCGTCCCATTACACCGGATATTTCACACCTTTATGCTTGAATAGATTGGATAATACCTCCCTATCACAATGGAGGGAATTCAGTGATAATGACATTTTTATATTGGAAGGATATCTTTTGTCAGGAAAGGGATTTCACTGAGGACAAAAGACTGCATACCACTTTTCTATATTTAGTTCAACTTTTAGCAAATTGATGTTGCTCTCTGTAAAGAGGCTATAAATTGTTGATAATATACACGGAATGTGCTCCAAGGAAAGGTGGCGAACCAACACATCAAAGGCAACAACTTTTCAGCATATCTGATGCTTCCTGCAGTGAATCGCATTCATGCTAACATTATATTTCATTAATAAAAATCAAAAACAGAATCATGCAGCAAAACAGTTTCAGGCAATGATGCATTGATGTCAGGAAGAAAATGGATGCCCAGAAAGGCAAACAAAACAAACAGACAGAAAGGGCCTTTCTTAAAATTTGACTGTAAACTTCTGAAATCACAAAATGTGTCAAAATGTGTTCAGTGACTCAAGCTTTCAGCAAATACTGAGACGCATTCCTGTTTTACTCTTAAATAAGACCTCATATAACTGTAAGAAACCGTCGTGTCTATATGGCTGGCCAAACCAGAGTGGTACAAAATTATATATATAATAGGCACATAATAATAAAATACTAATAAAATAAGATGATTCTGGAGAATCTACTAATGAAAAATGTGCGGTCCTATTTAGAGGAGAGCTGCACAATTCACAGTTACCTTTCAGTCCCTTCTGAGCGTTCACCGCCCGTCCAATGGACAAATGCCAGACAGATCAAAGACATAACAAACAGAGGGCATACAAATGCCCTACTCCATTTTTTTGTCCCTCTCTCTCAACACGTCTCGATGGTTTTTTTTTTCCTCACTTGTGCCTCTAAGTAGTTTCTTTATTCCTTTTTTTCCCCTCCCTTTTCGCACAGTAGACCAGAGCAGAAAAGGGAATAGTGGTAATTCTCACAATAGGCAGTGATTGGGCCCGTGCCTGCTCATCAGCCCCCCGTAGGTAACAGTCTGCTCCTGCCTGACTACCCCCTCACCCCTGCACTCCCTCCCTCCAACTACAGGCAGGGTAAAACAAAAGGCATTCAGAGTAATGAACGCCTGCCAGTGTGGAAAGGGCAGGAGAACATACACTCATGATGGCTTTCCTTCCAGGGACTTGTCTCACTGTCTTACTGGTTTGTTTTCTGTGTGTGTGTGTGTGTGTGTGTGTGTGTGTGTGTCACGGATATTTGGGGGTTGAAATTGCTACAGAACAACATAGTGAAAGAGACTACGAGGCAACTGGATGCAAAATACTTCTGTCTTTTTTTTCTTTTTTTAGGGAAAAAGTATTTTCCTTAATATATCTGGTTGGCACTTGAACACAGCATTCTGACACATTATTGTGTTGATGACAGGTGTTGTATGTTCACAGTTTCTTATACTGAGGCTGATGACAAAAAAAGGAATGTGAGAACTGGAAGATGAAGAAATGTTTGCGGAGAGAAATACTGCCCGACGGCTCTGCCACCATATGAAGAGCAAGCACCTGCTCGCTCGTGGTCTTGTGCGATCTCTTACATTTCACACACATTCTGAGGCCATTCTCTGCTTTGAAAGCCACTCTGAATGCAGTCTAGGGCTGTGATAATTAGATACGAGGGCTTGGAGAGAAATGAGCTCTATTCAATTTCATACCCAGAATTCCAAGCATCCTGAAATATCTCTGGGAGGGCTTGAGACTTCTGTTGTGTTCTTAATTAAAGCAGTGTTACTTACTGGTTATCCCCAGCAGAATCTGGTCAACATTTGTAAGTCATTGTAGAGATTCTCACTTACAATGAATTAACTTAAAGTCTAAAAGCTCATTAATCACACCCAATGTGCAAATGGGAAATATCTGCTCCATCGCTAAGGAGAAAATGCCCTCATACTGAGTGCAAGCCTCTGACTACACTGGGCGTGTTTCAAAGCCATATTGAATTCTCATGGTGGGGTTAATATTAAGGCATGATTTTGATACTAGCGTTCTTCAGATGGATAGGCGCGGGCGAAATGTGAGAAATCAAGTTGAAAAGAGGACATAAAGAGAGGGAGGTGGATGCCTGGATCCACCTGGATGGATATGTAGATTGGACTGGGTTTGAAATGGCTACAATGTAGATGGCTGTCGATGCTGGATATCGCACCATTTTACGGGCAGGTCAAATAGAGAGCAAGTGTGTAAGAGCGAGTGCCAGAGGGGTGAAAGCTGGAACAGTGGAGATTAATGGAGAGTGAGGATGGACTGGACTGGGGTGACCCGTGTTGGCTGAGCTAAAGGTGACCTGGGGGTAGGGGGGCATGGATGGGCGGGGGGGGGCATGGGTTGGATCAGGGTGTATGGAGATACTTACGGCAAGGCTGTGGCCAAAGCCAGAGGCGGGCTGGGGGCTAGCAGCACTTATGTAGTTCCCCACGCCAGAGTCCTGGCTGGTGGGGCCGTACAGGTCAGCCACAGGCCCTGGGCTGCTGGCGCCGGGAAAGCCTCCAGGCCGTGCTGGGTTACCTCCTGCCAGGGGAAGCAGGGCAGCTATTTAGCACTGGTGCTGTGCAGAGATCAAACGTGCTGAGCGAGGAGCTTGCATGCACAAAACAAAGAAATAAACAGGTACACTATCTAGTACACCGGAAAATAAATGAAATTGTAATTTGTAATGAAGAAAATAAATATCAAAGATTGACACAAATAAAACCAATGAGACAGCGCATCCATTCAGTTTTTCGCGATTCTGTGATTTTCAAATTGAACGCAAAATCAGCTATTTACTGCATTCGTTCCCGCGACACTGCATGTATTTTATTTATACTGCATAAAACTGCATAAAATAAGATGTTAATGTTAAATTTCAACTTATTCCTGCTTCTTCTGGCCTCCTGATGGTGGTATGAGGTTTTGCACAGTCTGTCAACTACTGCCATTGCTTAGTTTCAGTTGTTCGGTGTTAGGTGTGTGAGGGATCGACGACCGTGGTTAAGTTAGCTTGGTATTAGACAGCATGTTATTCTGCCTGGCAAACAGTTGTGAAATTGTATATAGTGTTTGTAGATAACATTTGGCATACTGTGGCGTTCAACTGATTGTCTTGCACGTAGATCACATTTAAAAAATAAAATCCTGTTTCTAAATTTCACGTATAGGCTTATTGAATTATTATTGGTAATTAGCGGGAGAAGAATATCGGTGAGGAATAGTTAACACATTTTGAATAATCATGTTTTCTGTTCAGGTTTCTTTAAACAATAGTACAGGATTACTTATGATTAATGTTCTGAATCATGACTACAGAACTGGGAATACAGCTCAAAGCATGACATTTTATTTCAGCTTATTTCAGTAACATGGATGAAATGACCATAGAATTATGGTTGAAAAAGAACACATCTAAAATGATTGTTCTTGTTGCATGAAATGACACACAACTTTGTTATTTTTAACGCAAAAAATATATATAAAAAACTAAATCACGAAATCCTGGGGGACTGACAAAGGGCAAAGGAGGTATGTATGTGTCTACCAGGCTCAAGTCATCCTCCCCACCTTTCCCCAGTGTTGTTCAATGACCAAATTAAAAATGGAAATCCAATATTTTGAAATTGTAACATAAAGTTACGATCAAAGAGAAATTGAGAAATGAACTGGTCCCATTCTTAGAGCCTGTGTGTAGATCCATACATAGATGGAAATGACATATCCAGCTGACCAGCAGACTACTTCAAACCACACAGGTACTTATTATTATTAATCTGTGCCTACAAATGGCCATGCACAACTAACAGTCGACAGACTTGGGGACATATCTGAAGGCAGCATTTGTATCTCATGCTAACTACAGCAGCAAAAAGAGCAGTGAGCAGAGCTAGATCTGTGCTGCTAGGGTATGAAACGAGGGGGTGTTACAGAGAAAGATAACTACAGGGACTCCTCTTTGGGGGATTCTTTGGATTGGTAAAATGAACTGTTTTACAGGTCTCAATCATAATCATATCCTCTAACTCTCCTATCTCTCTCTCTCTCTTCTCCCCTCCTCTTCTCACACCTACTGTGGGGTATTTTTTCAGCTGTCATCAAAAATATGACTTGCCACTCCATGAGTACTTCTCTGGGATGGCACCGGGGAATTCTGGCACAACACCCCCTATCTAATCAACACCTGTCACTTTGGCAAGAGGTCTCTCCCTCTCTCCCCACACTCCCCCTCTGCTTCTTTAAATATACAAGAGTGATTACTGGACCCGCTGGTATCGTGGGCATCTCAGCACACTGGCAACTGGCAACGGTAAGGAAATTACCGCAGGTGCCATAGGTACCAGGCCACCGCAGAGTCCCTTTTCCACAGCATTAGAGAAAAAGCTTATTCGTCCATCGGAAATATATAAAAGTGACCCAAGCAGCTTCTTGCTTTTGGTTAGTGGAACAGGATGTGACCTCGAGAGATATTGGGTATGAGACAGATGTCGGGGAGCATGCCAGGACTAAGAGGGCTTGGGGCTCACAGCTCCTGTTGTGGAGGATCTATATAGTCTGGCAAAGGTATGGATGACTTCAGAAGAGGGTGTATGTGAAGGGAAAGAGACTTAATTAGATAAGATTAAAAGAGATTCAAAGAGAAGCGCGATAAAGAGGCACAGCGGGCCAAATCTGAGACCTGAGATGGAGAGGGCAATACTAGCTAATTTTGGAAAGCATAGCACATCCGTCAGAAAATCCCAAACCATTAATGATGGTCGTTAAAAATGTGAGGGCAGAGTAATAGAAAAGAAAGAGAGAGAGAGAAAAACCCTAACATAATGGATGCAGGCTTTAATCGCATATCGTTAAAACTACTGTCTGCTCAATATAATGTATACAACTCAACCTAGCAAACAGAGAGGCACCCTGCAACATTTACATTTCAAAAACACAAATTCTACAAAGTCTACAGTGCTCCAGTTCAACGAAAATAACTTATCTTTGAAAAACTCCAGGGCCCCAGTACGGTGGCCGGGCTCATTTTTCTCTCTATCCAGCTCTCAGTGACAGTCTCCATTAACAGGGAATATTAAATCAAACCCCTCCGTGGCCGGAAGCTTTTAGTCCACTTGGATATTCATTGGGTGGGAGGTCTATTAATGTACAGGACTTGGAGACTCAGGAGACTGAGATTCAAACGAGAAAGGAAAAGGCCAAGGTATGGAAAGAAGTGGAACATGTCATTTTTAATTTGTGTACTAACTTGTCTCTCTTCTCTCTCCCTATAGCAGGGTTGCCTTCAATGCTGATTGCCGTGACCATTGTTCTCCACTATTATAATTATGTTTAAGTTTATGTGAATCAAACTATTAAAATCTATTAGAGTACCTAATTCTATTCTCTCATTGTGCCTTCTCTCTTCCACGGTCCCTTTAGACTCTCTACTGCAGGTGTTGCCGTCCCCTGCTTCCTGCTACCCATTCCGAGGTAACAATCGTGTCCAAAATTCTACTACACATTTCCTACAATGCATCACACATGCATTCGGATTGCCAGTTTAATTACCCATTTCTATGCAAATATGATCACAATCATCAATTCATTCTATTAATAGGAACCCTATGAGTATGACCCTAAATATGTTGTATGACTATTATATTTGCATACTGGCATTATGAACACTTTGTCTACACACTAAGCTGTTCTTCAACCACTACTTTGAATGCTGGCTTTCTCCATTTTTATCTTGTATGTATCACGTATATACCATCTTGTATGTATCATGTAATCTTGTGTGTATCATGTATATTTGTCACATGTATGCTAATATGTTTATTCTTATGTATATATGAATCGCCAAGCAGATGGGTCTGCCCTTATGAGTTGGGTTCTGCTCAAGGTTTCTTCCAGGTAAAAGGGAGTTTTTCCTTGCCACTGTCGCCTTAATCCTGAGGCTTCAGGCTCTGGGCTCTGTAAAGTACCTTGAGATAATTTACATTGTTATTGGTGCTATATAAATAAAATGTAATTGAAATTGAATTGAAATGGAAAAAAACCCCATAGGAAGTGGAAACCAATTTGGAGGAGCAAAAATCAGGATTTAAAAGCCTTGATCCAAAAAAAGCATTATGAATAAATGTACTACAAACTCATCTGTGCCGGCATGGAAAGATAACATCCTATCACAGGTGATAAAGTGGTGAATTATTTCCCATTCCCAACATGCCAACTCACCAAAAGTAAGTTGAGGTGAGACAACAGCACTACACCCAACAATGTCTATTACCAGGCCTGGACCAAGTAAAATAGGATGCTGTATATGATTATAAGCACTACCATAAACTATACATTTGACAAGTTGTATGTGATTTAGTGTACTACACTGGGCTGTCATAGTCCTGTTCCAAATATTTCCCTTTTCCCTAGGTGTTCTTTAGTATTCTAATCAGGGCCCTCTCCCCCGATGATTGCAGTGGAAAGCTATTACTGACTGGCTCATTCTTGTTTTCACAGCAAACTATAGTCTTGGTAATTGGCAAAATCTGCAGACCAGCAAAAGCCTTTGGGGTTGAGAAAAGGACTTCAGGCAAGGCTTTCTTTTGTCAACAGTTCTTCTACAAATGCATTGTCAGGTGCTGGGAGTACTGAGCCTAAACAGCATCAAGAGAGCGCCTCGATAGGTGAGCAGCTTCAGCGGCACACAGCATCAGTTCAATCGAACCAACACATTTCAGGCCCCATTATTCATCAGCTATTGTTGTCAGTCCTTCAACATGTATTGGAAAAAAAATATTGTAAAATTAAATTAGCTGTCATTCCCTGCATATATTTGGAGCCCATAAGTAGTAGAATACAAGTACCTGACTGGGGACTCGAGAAAGGGGTTTACCTAAGCAGCTCGACACACTGAATGGATGTCATGCTTCTTATAAAGTCAATTTAGACCAGCTCAGAGGTAATAGCAAGCCAGTTCCTCCTAGACTATTAAATTATGCCAATTTAAGAGAGAAACAATATCGAATGTAACAGAAAACATGGATGAGATTTGCATCGATATGAATTGTTTGAATTTTTCAATTAAAATAATGCCTCTTTGTTAGCTAGCTATAAAAATGAAATTGCTTGAGACAAATAATATGTCAGGTTACCGCTACTAAATAAAACAAGGAGTGTTTCATACTTGTTCTTGATACTGTGCAGGCTGTTTGTGTACCTATTAGGTTGCTACACTGTGTAACATTTTTAGCTACATCATGGCCATTGTCCCCATATTTACCATGTTAAATTACTGCAGCCAATCCAGATTTTTTTTAAACGTTGGTGCAGATGATGTCATGACTTTCAATGCTTTTGTCCTACCAAATTAATTATGCTTGCAGTATACACGCAATCCAGCTGACGCAAAATTCACTTCAGGCTATGCAGCAAATGTGTGTTTCCTGGTTGCTATGGTTGCTATGTTAGCTAACTAGCTAAGGAAATGGTTTCCTAAGCTAGAGATAGCTAGCATAGTTAATAGCTAGGTTAACGCATGACCTTGCAAACCTTGTCTGACTATAGATGGCATGGCTGTGCACTTGAATACTGATGATAAATGCTTCTTTTCTGCATGCGATTAATCGTATTCAAACATTCAACAACTTACCACAATTAGCCTACTACACGACATGTGCTGGTCTTTAAGACTATATATTTTTTTAATTCCTCCCAAACAGTTGACTCTACGTCAGCATTGGCCTTGCAAGGAACAATAGATGGTGTGTTGAGCCATTTTCAACTCATAAAATGCCAATTATTATAGAAATTGTCAATTTTATCAATAGTGAAACCAGCACTGATGTGTTTCATCACAGTTCAGTTATGTCATTAAAAAATAAAAACCATTACATACACATTTTAGGGTTACACTTTGACACTTAGTACTATAGATTTGGCCAGCTCTGATCATACCAAGTTCCCCTTCATAGAAATAAGTAATATGCGGACCTACTCTGCTGTGATGTACTCTTCATGTGAGTAAGTAACTGCCACTGACATGTCTGCAAACCGTGGGAGTTTAATGGGGGTGTGCTTTGAGTTGATGTCTTCTGATGGTGTCACACACAGTTTTAACTCCATGCTCAGTGCATATGGCATGACAAATACACATGCATGGCAGTATGTAAACAACAATCAATCAATGGAAAAAAATAATGAGAATGACAAAAAAGCAAAAACAATCAAAGTAACACACGATGTTGCATTTGTAAATAAAAAGACGGGCAGCATGCAGAACATCCAGTATGCAAACAAAGTGCCAACAAGAGACATTATTCATCGCACTCCTGCTCTCATAGCACACTTTGTCTTCATCACCTCATCATCATCATCATCATCGCCACCATTATCATTTATATAACACATCCTCCTTGTCTCTTTTTTCACAGATTTCTCCCAGTCAGCTCCCCTAGGCGTCTCCCCTCCCCCCCACTCTCGTGATGGAAAAAGAGAAAAATCTGTGTCAATCAATCAATGGATCACTCATTGGAAGGAGGAGGCGAGATGAGACGATGTGTTGCGGAACGCTGGGTTGCAGTGCTGTGCAGGTGATTAGTGAGGGGGGGTGGGGGGCGGGGAGGGGGGGGGGGGTTGGGGGGTACACACCTGGGCTCTTAAACTGATCCGGGCTGTGCAGGTGCTGCTGCTGCTGCTGCGCCTGGGGCTGCGTCTGCTGCAGGGGGGAGTGGCAGGCGGACGTGGCATGCTCACTGTGCAGCAGCTGAGGGGGGTGGGGCCCCAGGGAGCCGTAGTCCGCGAAGGAGAACGCGGGGCCCCTCTGGTCGCTGGGCGAGGAATAGAACCCGTAATCGGGGTACCCTGGGAGATAACAGTCATAGGGGGGAGGAGGAAGAGGAGGAGAAGGAGGAGGAGGAGGAGGAGGAGGGAGGGGGGACTCCATCATTGTGGATAGTGGTTTCTTTTTGCATAGTATGGTTACATAGTAGACTTGTTGCTGTCATTACATGGCATGGCATTGATGTGGTACACCGGCGGTACATGAAAGAGCGATGACACGATGAAGGCTTGTGTATTGTTTATACATATGTGTGTGTGTGTGTGTGTGTGTGTGTGGGGGGGGGGGGATTTCTCAGGGTTGGCACCCTTCTGCCAGCCCTCACCACTTCAATAAAACATGCCTGTGTGTGTGTGGGTCCATGTGTGTGTGTATCCGTGTGTGTGTGTGTATGTGTGTGATTGAGAGAGAGAGAGAGAGAGAGAAAGAGAGAGAGAAAGAGAGAGAGAGAGAGAGAGAGTGTATGTGTGTGTACTGAGAAGATCTCGTGTTCTTGCCAAACATGGGAAGCTGCACTAGCACCAAACACTGCAGATCGAAACTGGGCAAAGTCAATACTGGCCTCAGCCAAATGGAGGAATGGATAAACACACGCCTCCACCTTCCTGTATTTGTCCTGTTTCACCAGAGGCGACCAGCGTCAATACAAATCTTTTCAACCAGACCCAAAAAAAGCCACTGTTGTCAGCTCACACCTCTCAGAGAGAGAGCGAGAGAGAAAAAAAAAGTCACCACAAACAGCAGTTAGGGAGGGGAAATGTAATTTAAATCAAATCAATACCCTCTTCCTGTTTGTCTAAATGCTGGTGATCAGACCAGAATAATCCTCCTATCAATCTTGCATTGATGTGAATAGGACAGTAAATGCTTAAGGTTAAAAACAGCTTAGAAGACCAGAAACCAGCCAGATGGCAAAGACACAATGAAGACAAAATGAAGACAAAATGAAGACAGTGCCTTCCCTTGCCACAGAAGTAGAATACATGGACCTGCGGGGCAATCACAACTATGCAAACAAAAGTGCCTAGGCAGATACCTGTGTTTGTGTGCTTGCATTTCTGTGCATTTGTATGAGTGTGTTGAAACAAGCCAGAAGCTGCGGATCAATTACAGTTTGACACCACCTTGCAAGTTCACGCTTTGTTTTCTCCTGCCATATGTGTTTTAAACTGGCACCGATGACCAACAGAACTGTCACACGCCTAGTAAATAATAATTAGATCATCAAAGGCCTGCCAAACGCTGTATAAACAAGAGGAATGTGTTCCCATTTGGAACGCACACATGCTGCCACAGTCCAGGAAAAAAAAAAAGAAAAACCTTTATGGTATTTATTTCCCTGCTGCTTGGCAGATTGCCAGCTCCCCCAAATTATGGGCCAAATATACGGCAGTTTTCCCATGTTGCCCACATAAAATAAACAGCCCAAATAAATTTCAGGGAGAAAAAAAAAATGGAGCTTCGTGGGGTTTATTAAGTGATAGAGAGTTTTCTTATTACTCATGTCATGACAGGAAATCAGTTTGAAGAAATAGCTTCATTTCTTTTTTTAAAAACCTTTTTTTTTTTTCTCCAGCAGGTCCTACACAGTAACTCTGGATAATGAACACGATGCATTATAGGCCAGAGCTGAGAACAATGAGTCAGCTGCGGTGTCTATTTATGGAAGATAGAGTCAAACGCTCAATGTCATGGCTATGACTGATTGTACCCTCCTTGCTGTTTTCCCCACCTCCTTCTCATCGCTGCCTGAGATAAGCACGAGAGGGGTGCTGGGTAAAGCACACAGCTGCTCTGCCCAGGGAGAGATCTTGGTGGATGGCTGCACATTCAATGGTTTCAGTGATTCTCTTGTTACGGCACGCTAATGAGTTTAAGAGGGTCCAACAAGGCGAGAAGAGGATTTAAAGAGCACTGAAACAAACATTCAAACAATGATTTACATCACACGCACAGTGCTTCTGTTCCTGGCTTACCACATCAAGAGTCTGGAAGCACAGGGTTAAGCCATTTAGGCTTTTCAGGCCTTTCAGAAACTGTACTGCAGAAACTTCAGGCCTGCACAAAATACAAAACTGTCTGAGCCAAGTCATGCACCCACATTGTTCTCTGCGATGTTTCTGATGCTTGTCTCTGATTAACCGCCTTTGTTTCTCTGTCTCTCTCTCTCTCTCTCTCACTTCTTGGCAAAAAGCAATTTCCATGGCAGGGAAATCACCAAGATTCTTTATCACTCTTTACAATGTCTCGGTGACTGCAGAATTTGATTCAAGGCCTCAACAAAGAGGAGCACATTCTCATTCCAATAATAGGGAGGTGCTTCTCTGCTACCTCAGGCTAACTACACTCTCTGGTTGGACAGTGGGAAAGAAAAACAAGGCCGCAGGTTGCATGACGGTTGCTTGACCTGTTGTTTTCCAACACCTGGAAAATGAACAAGGTCTTTTTAATTGAATGTCATGACACTGGCGAGATCAAACATATGAATTCATTCCCAGTGCAATGCTTTGATAGGAGAGCATTCAGCTCACTTTTCCCTTGAGATTAATTATTTAACAAAATAGCCAGTGAATTTGCCTGAACGAGACATCTCTTCAGTTTGCATTGACCTCAAGGGCTTCTGTCTACACGGTAAAGGCTGGGAAATGCCCACTTGAGCAGTTGCCCCGTCTTAAGAGGAACTAGACAAGAAGGAGAGCAGAGAGGGGGAAGAAATGCTCTTTAGGTTTTGCAATGCATTTCTGATGTGGGCTGTTAATAGCGGCATGTCCTTGAGGTTCAAAGTGATCTTAGGTTCCCTGGCTCTTAATTAGACGAAAGCCGCTGTCCCATTCTATTTCCTCTCATCTTCTTAATTAGATCTTTAACAACAAACAAATGAAGACCTTTTACAAAGCGAGGCGTTATGACCCCCCCAACCCCCTCCTCCCTTTCATTTATACACCCAGGAGGAGGAGGGAGGCTGGGGGTGTGAGAGGGGAGAAAGAGAGAGAGAGAGAACGCGCGAGAGCGAACGAAAGAAAGAGAACGAGAGAGCGAGAGAGAGAGAGAATGAAAGAGAGAGAGATTTCCATTTGTCTCCCATTCCCTTGCCTCTGATCAAACACAATGGAACAGACCCTTTGGTGTAACACGTGCAATCCCCCACACAGCATCAATCCAACTGACATGGAATAAAAAAATGACACTAAGCAAACACACCTGGCAGCTTTGTTTCCCGACACACATAAATGAGCTGTGAAGGTCTCATCTAATAATTACATAAAAAGCAAAGGCCTCTTATTACTCACTCACTTCCGAGCTAACGATGGCACGATCTGCGTAAAAGGTGGAATAAATGCAGTTAAAAAACCCTCATCCTCATCTCCTGACTACAGACTCCGCGCAAACCCACCATCTGGAAAAATGGAGCCAACCTGAGTGTTGCTGCCAGGTAATTTTCCCTTTCTGTGCGCATGCAAATGCCTCGCTTTGACCGCGTACCGGTGAGGCTAGGAGACGGCTCTGAATTAAGTATGCACAGTTTCGGAGACATCAAAGTTGCCACAATAGTGTCTCGCTTCTGATGTTCCTCTTACAGGCTGCCGTACTTTTTTCTGCTTGGCTGCAGACTGGGGCTCTGCATGATTTATGCCTTAGCAGATATCACAGGAACTTTCAGGAGAGATGGGAGGAAAGAAATACATATATGAATAAACCATTTGTACAATACCTACAAGATTGACATACATATACACATCTCTTATCTGCAATTTCACCATTTTGCGAAAAGTAATTGCTTCCATGCTCATCTGCCCTGAAAAACTACTGAGCCCTAAAACAGGAAACTATACTCTACTAAACTAAGCTGTGTGGAAAGAAGTTGTCCTACAGAATATATATATATTATTATTATATTATATATATATACATAGTTTCCTGTTTATATATATATAATATATATATATATATATATATATATATATATGTGTGTGAAGGACTTCTTCTTTCTGTGCCTATCTGTTTACTCTCCATCAAAGCCAAAAACACAAGAAAACTCTGTTGCTTGATAGCGCTTGAGCTGCTGAGTTTTGGAGCAGGAGATGGATGTGTGAGCGCATGGTGTCTGACTTGATGAATAGACCCTCGCCTCAGCACCGCCTCAGCACCGCCCGCAGCCCCAGGTGGGTGTGGTAGCGGCGGCGCTCCACTCCAGCTATTAGTCACTCCTGTTTTCTGCAGGCGCGCTATGTGACTGGCGTGGCGCGTGTGTGAAATGAACGTAGGAAGAGGGTTGGAGAGGGGTGGGGGGTAAAAGCAACGGAGGGACGCCATCGCGCCCAGACGGCATGAGTGCCGTTCGTTTGGAAGTGTGCAGATGTGTGCCGATTGGGAAACATCTGCAGGAGAGTGGCCCTTTAACCCACAGAAAGAACGACTGACCACACGTCTCTCTCCAGGGGGATGTCTCACTCTCCTCTGACCACACGTTTCTCTCCAGGGGGATGTGGCAGCTGTCAGCTGACCAGGGTCGCGCCACTGCGGGATGCCAACAACTCCACCCTCAGGACCACCCACCCGCCTGCCCACCTTCACCTCCAAGCCAAACCTGGCGGCTTCCAGCTCTCTCTACACAACTCTTTCACACATACTCTCCCTTTTTCCCCCATCTCACTTGATATCTCTCGTCTCCTCCCTATATCTCTCGCTTCCTCTCTCTCTCTCTCTCTCTGCGAGACATTTCATTACTCTATGTCTTTTTCTTGGTGCTCATTCTCTCTCTGTCAATGTCTTTCTTACTGTGATAGTAAACACACTGTCTGCTGACAAAAACAAACACACAAAGCATGAATATAAATAAGTCCATGAATGGACGGCCACCTAAAAGAAGCCGCCGTTTTTATCAGCTGTTAGGAGAAGCGAATTAGGCAATTTGTCAGCATAGTGGTGCAGCACAGTAGCGTGTGCTCCAGCAGAAGATTCCGGGCTTTTGTACGCTCTCCTCAGAGCTGTCATCTACTCTGCTGGCTAATTACTGTTGCTACACCAAAGACCACCAGCCCTACTGTTTAGTGACATATCCAAGCCCCTAGGGTGACTATACAGGCCTCACTGGAGGAGAAGAAGAGAGAGAGGGAGAGAGAGAGGGTAGAAAGAGAGATCTAGGGGGAGAGGAGGGAGGGAGGGAGAGGGGGGGTTAGAAAGACAGAGCTAGAGAGAGAGAAAGAAGGAGGGAGAGCGTAAAAGAGATATCGCTTTTATTTTTCCGCATCGGTCTCATGGCCCCCTCTCCAGGGCCCTATAACTGCATTGGGTAACACATCACGCCCAGCCCTTCTGCTCCGAGCGCGCCCCTGGGCCTGGGCAGAGACTGTGTGTGATCCCCCGCAGTACCGCCGCCGCTTACACATGCGGAGTGTGTTGGCGTAATTGACCGTGTCAGGTTCACTTAGATGTAAAGATGATGATCTGCTGTTCTACCACCACCTGTTTGCTTCTCTCAAGCCCTCAAAACACACGGACAGAGAGAGCGGGGTTGTTAGCTGCCGGTCTGTGTGTGCCTATGGAACAGCCGCTGCTAGGACTTCTCTAGTTTTGCCTTGAAGAAGGAAGAGAATAGCTTGGGAGGTCCACAGTTGTTTATCTCTTCAGTGCCAGAGCAGGGGCCTGGTCTGCCTCCACCTATGAAGTGCTGATCTAGACCATCATGGGGGCAGTAGTGTAGTTAATTGCAGGGGGGAAATGAGGGCACCTTTTGAACAGGTGCAAAACAAAACAACACAGAGACTGCTGTCTCCTGTCTGCTCCTGCCATGGTGTGCCTTAAGCTAGTTTGCTTGCTCAAACAAAATGAATGTAGAAATAAATTACTTCTAAAAAAAAAAAAAAAAAAAAAAAATACATCAGGGGGTTTTCATTTCTGCTGCAATCAGCACACAGAAAATACATTACTGAAACAGGCACAATGAACAAGCTGTGGCAAATCTCTCTTTTTCATGAAGAAGCTCAGCAATCAGTGCGGTTCAAATGCCTATCATTGCATCGAAAATGTTGATCACGGGATCATCACAATAAAATCAGTGGTGTATTATGAAAGAGGGAAGGGAAAACAAGCAGCCGGTAACACGAGAGGAAGCAGACCAAAAGCCCATTGTGAGATGTGCACCAGGCTCGAGAGACAAAATGGGTCACTGCGTACGAAACCCACGCTTCAAACCTGACTTGTCAGCAGTGCATTAACACAATCTGCCTGTTGATGTAAGCAAAATATTGCCTTTTTAAAACTCTGACTATAGCTTTTCACAAAGAATATGGAAAGAGTGGGGAGGGGGGGGGGGACGCTGACATTTTTTGTACGGTGAGTTTGGAGCACTATCCAAAAGAGAGAGAGAAAAAAAAATAAAACACCTTCAAGGACCACTGCCAACCTTGGAAATAACATTTCACACAATCATCTACTTCAAGCGGGGGATGTCACAGACGGTGAATACATCTGAGGGCACCAGAGTGGGGAATCTGTGCTCTCTAACAAAACACTGTCATTTTTTAAAAGCACTGACCCTGCAGTCCCTCTCCTCGAGACACGCGCCACTCCATTTATGAACTCAATTTATGTGTGTGTGTGTGTGTGTGTGTGTGTGTGTGTATCTGTCTCTGTGTGTGCCTGTGTCTGTGTGTGCGTGTCTTTGTGTCTGTGTGTCTATGCGTTTTGGGTGGTTGGGCCATATTTGTGAGCCTGAGTATGTTGCTGTACATGCGAGTCAATGAGAGTTCTCTCTGGCACTCTTTGTGAAGAGGGTGTCAATAACCTTATCAAATGTGTTTCCAAATTAGGATACAATTAGGGAGCATCTCTAATTAGCAAACTCCATCACCACCTTTGTCTGTTCAAAAATATTACAATTGCCAGCCTTGCTGCCTGAAGTGGCTTTCCCATTCCATTTGAAACAGCCCTTTTTCTATCTGAATAGGTGACTAATTATCAGGCAGATCTCTCTCCTCCTCTCAGATGGCGAATATGTTTCATAAATAATCCATAGATAATAGTGTGTCATTTGGTGTTCAGATAGGCCTGCATAATGGATATTTAATACAGGAAATATCCGTAATATTTGGTGGAGCAGCATTAACATCCTGTCTACTGACTGATCACTGGCTATCTCCAGCTTGCAGGCACACTCACTCACTCGCACACACACACACAAGTAAGGACACACTCACACTCACTCGCACAAGGACAGTCACACAAGTAAGGACACACTCGCACACACACACACACACTCACCCACACACAGAGAGACGCTCACATCTATGCCACACACAGACTTATACACAACCATGCACACAGATGTGCATATGCATGCCACACACGCACACACAGGGACTCACATACACAGGTACACCCCCACACACACACACACACCCACACACGTCACACAAACACATCACATAAAAAACTGGACAGGTTCCCTATAAAAAAAAAAAAAAGGCTGCACAATGGCAGCAGTGAGATGGAGAAAACACATCTGTCTTCATCACAGGGAGGCGACAGACGTATATGAGCCGCGCATTTCACATTTCCAGCAGCCGCTGCTGGGTGTCATCAGGTGGAGGGACAGAGGGAGAGGAGGGAGGTGTGTGGGGGGGGATGGGGGTGACGATGGCCTAGTTTACACCTGCAGCGCGGGGGCCTTGCTGGGGGAGGCGAGGCGAGGTGAGGGGAGTCATGAGAGGAGAGGGAGGCTCAGCTGCAGGAGTGGACCCGTCTGCCGCGCGGCCTTAATGCAGAGTGACAGTGCTCTGCCACCGCCGCTGCCACCGCCATTTCACACACAGACACACACAGACACACACACACACACACCTACGCACACACACACACACACGCACACACACACACACACACACACACACACACACACACACGCACACACACACAGCCTGTGAATGTGTGAACAGGTTTAAAGGTGAGTGTGTGTGTGTGTGTGTTTATCTGTAAGAAAAGGTGAATAGGTTATGTGAGGCACGTGGGAAGGGAGGAGTGTGTGTGTGGGGACTGTGAATCTGCATGCGTATGAGTGCGTTTCAGCATACGGAAGCTTCCATGTCTAGAACTGTGCATAGATGGGGAAGTACGTCTGCAGGGATGCACCAAAGACGCCAGAACCAGGAAGCTGGGGCCAAACTAGAGCACTCACTAGTCACCCGGAGACGGAGCTCTTGGCCACCGCGCCGCAGCAGTCTCCCATTGGACAGGACACACAGGCTGCTCCATTCCACTTCAGAGCTTCTGCTCTCTGTTATGGGCTCCTGCTCTGTGGACAGTCTCATGTCTCTCAGCACAGAGCTAACTCGCAGTCTTTTTGTCACTGGAGGGAGTTTGAAAGCACATACTGGCTTTAAAGGTAGTATATGTAACCCTGGCTAGCTCTCAGCTAAATCATCAAGTTGAGGAAATGCTGAAGCAAATAGTCCCCAGGTAACTCTACAGTGTGGTAAAGAAACGATTTAAAATCTGTCAGATGTCAGACTTAGGCTAATGTGCTATAAATGCAGGGATAAAAGACGGTTAAATGTTTATATTTTTATGTCTATTTTATGGTTTGAGTCCTATAAAATTCTTCATCAAATTAGCTTGTTATACAAACATACGTGTTGATTTCTTTACCACACGCAAAACTGCATATAACATAGCTAATCTCAGTGCTAACCACAAATAACAATAAAATACATCAGCTAATAAACTACAGCGATTAGCTAAACATGATATTTACAATATAACTACAGTGATTAGCTAAATATTATATTTACAATATAACTACAGCGATGAGCTAAACATTATATTTTTGTAATTATGAATTCTACCACAATGATTCAACTATCCCACCAGTGGCATCCCAGGAGACAGCTAGTAAGTCAAAGCCCTCCCTGCTAACGTTACAGTACTACTCCAGCCAACACTCTCACACTCAGGCAGAACTTTCTCAGAGAGCTCCCTTTTCCCTTCGTGATTGAGCCACGAGACCTGCGAAGACTCCGCTTTTTCCATTTCAAAATAAGCTTCACCAATTACACCATATCCTCACATACAAATATAAAGCAACATGGATATGCTTCGGCCATCACATCTTTCCTGAAATAATGGAAATACATACATCTACATACATGAGTATGTATGCAAGAGTAATATGATTAGTAATAATTGTATTTGTAATATAAATGTGTTTTTTTGTAAACCCTATGGAGGTAAAGTTGAAACAACTGAACTGAAAATGAAGGCGTACACAGCTTTGCTGTATCATGCCATAAGTAGCCTACTGATTTCCATAGGAAGGCGGGTAGGGAAAATGACTACAGTAAGAAAAGGCACAGTTTCGAAACCAACCAGGAGGGAAAGGGCTGAGCTATTGCTCAGACAGTAGCTAAGCCGATCACATTATTCAAATGCGAAATGGAGGCTACATGGGAATTAAAGCACGGGTCTAATGTTTTTAAAATGGCGCCAGGGGCACTACATTATTCCAGAGGAGGAATAGGGGAGTCTTTAATCTACCACAGCGTGCCTGTGGATCAAGGGGGGAATAGTATGTTCTTCGTCTTCTTCATCTTTTCTTCTTCACCTTTTTTCTCCTTCTCATCCCTCTGTCAAACGGCCAGCGACCAATCATACTCTCACATGCCTTAGAATCATTATGAGGCATGGAATAATTATAATGAGACAGTCTGACTGTAATACAGAGCATGTCTGTCGCAAGCACCAGAAACTGGGAAAGTTTGGAAGGAAGACATAACATCCATGTGCTTTTGAATTAGACTTGACTGAATTGACACTTTCTCCAGCGATACCACAGACCCCATCTGGAAAGGTGAATATACAGACATTGTCCTTTTAAAACGGCAATTGGCTTCATTAACTTAAGTCTATTTATCCGGTGATATATGGGGCAGTTTTATGCAATTTCCACCTCAAACTATCACGTAAAACTCAACATAATCTTCACAGTGATAATGACCATGCCTAAATGCATATTCTATAACCAATTACAGGTGACATCCTCGTGTGCGCTGATATTCCCCCGTCTGCCCTCTGCTGTATGAGGTGATCCTGCGTGACTCCCTCTCTAATGATCTGCCACTTTAAGAGAACAAGGATGAGCACCTGCACCAGTCTGATGCAGGGGGATACCTCCAGGCGCAGCCAGAGAGCCTCACGCTCCGTTACCTCGTCTGACCAGAACCCTCTTCCTCCTGCTTACTTCACACGTGCGTATGGGCTTTGATTTGTTACACAGGACAAATGCTGCTTCACTGGATACAAGAGACTCATCCATCGCGTGACAAACGGTGTAGGTTCAAAATGGTTCAAATCTAGGAGAAGTGGGCTAAAACTCGGAGCCTAGGAGCAGGCTCTCTCTAATCGCCTGTCCTAAGGGGTGGGCTCCACACTGACATGCACAAATTGGCCGTGCCTTGCCCCCTCGCCTTGCCCACCCACAGCGGCTAACAATTCCAGGCCTGATGCTGCGTGAAGCCAGCTCCATCTTAGCATCTTGACAACAGCACAATGTGGACAACAACCTGCACGAGGTGATGTTGAATCATCAGTGTATATGCACAACACAAACACACACACACACACACACACACACACACACACACACACACACACACACACACACAAACACTCCCTCACCCTTCTGTGGTCATAAATTGGTGTTGGTGTTAAGTGATCTCGCACTTCAAACGCCCCGAGGAGCATCATACCAGCTCACTCACATATCAGTAAATATATGCACAGCAGGAGTGCATCAATTTCCCATGGCAAATGGCGGCTGCGTGGGGGTAATAGATTATGAAGTTGCATGGAAAAGGTCATTGGTAAATGTCAGCGCTCCGTCTCCATGGCTAGGCCCTTCTGCAGCCGGGAGCTTCACAGCAGTTGGATCATCAGAGGGAGAGTCCAGCTACAGACGCAGCCGCTGGATCAAGCCTCTAAGCCTCTGATGGCCTGTGCACCCTTGTGTGTGTGTGTGTGTGTGTGTGTGTGTGTATTATGCTGCTGAAGTGTGCATGTGCGTCCGTGCCTGTGTGTATGTGGCACACACCACCTGACCCATTTCACTGAGGCGATATTTGAACTATTTTGGAGGTAACTGATTTGACCTGCCACATCAAACCCCTGTGTAATTAAAACCCTAACGACCCAAACAGCCAGGGCGCCTCCAGATAACCTCTGAGAGAGACCGTTTTTGTGTGTTTGTTTGTTTGTTTATTTATTTATTTATATTTGTTTATTTGTTTCGGTTGGGTGCCCTCCATCAAATCAAAGTTGCCTGATTGAGAAGAAAAGCATGACCTGATTAGCTAGCATTCCACCAGATACATTTGTTCCAGCACTTTTTGGGAGTGTCACTGATGGACATTTTAAAACCCATTTTACGGCTGTCAGAGAATTACAGGTGGATGGCAGGGTGTGTGGCAGGTGTTAGCAGAAAGAGAGAGAGAGAGAGAGAGAGAGAGAGAGGGAGAGAGTCCAGTGTCGAATGTCCGTACATACGTGTGTCTGTACGTACGTACGTACGTACGTATGTATGTATGTATACAATGCCGTCTATCAACCCATCATGGCACATGATTTCTATTGGTTAATCAGATAAGGTCTCCCACAAATGCACACACATGTGCACAAACACACACGCACGTGTACACTCATGCTCACGGACACTCACACACACACACACTAGCAAAAGGCCATATGTCAGTTTAAACCATGGCACGTCTTGTTAATTTATTTATTCAATACAGTGGGACAAAGTCAGCTTGACTGATTAAGCTATCTGCCTCTTAAATCAATGCCCAGACTGCAAAAGCAAGCAGGGGAGAGGGGAGGCGTTTCATGGCATTGTAATGTGCACAGCTTGTTATTCGGAGTTTTAGTCATTCAATATTTGCCAGTGAGAGTGAGCGAGAGAGAGAGGGTTAATTAACGAAAAGCACAGACGGTCGAGAGTGTGTGAATGACAAGCACAACTAGAGATGATCTGCAAAATAAAAAAAGAAGAAAAAAAATATACTAGGCCCCACATTCCTCGTCTCTCAGCCTGTGCATGTGTGTGTGTGTGTGTGTGTGTGTGTGTGTGTGAGTGTGTTCACTGTGTCATGAGGGGATAAATAATTAGCTCAACTAAAGTGGGCTGACAGGAACAGAAACAGAGCACAACCTCTTACTCCTCCATTAGCTGTTATGAGTAAAGCACCGTTTCCCCCCCCTTTCACACATCTCTATCTCTCTCTCCTCCTTCCCTTGTCCATCCATCCCTTCTTCTCTCCCCCTCTCCTCCACATGTGAGTGTGTCTCCATACCTTTCGTACGAGTATATGTATGAGTCAGCCAAGAGAACACAAAGGTGGCCAGTAGCGAGTGGCGTGAGTTGTTTTAGTACAACTAGTTAAAAGAAAAAAAACAATGAGAAAGAGATTACAAAAGAGCAGGAGGTATTAACAACCCAGAAGAGGAAGGAGGAGGAGGAGGAGGAGGAGGAAGAGGAGGAGCAGGAGGAGCACGGAGAGAGCGGCAGCCACACAGAATACCGACAGAGCGTTTACCTGCCCCTGCGTTCTGCGGGTATGCCGTGTAGCCGCCCCGTCCGCGCGAGCCCCTACCTGAGCCGCGCGCTGCTGCCGCCACTGCCGCCGCCGCCACTGGACCGTACGCTGTAGCCGGGAACCCTGGGGTGGGAGGGGGGAGAGGGGGACACCGGGGTCAGTCTAGGTGAGAGTTCGTGGTGGAGTTGTTTGGGCTTACCTGTATGAGAGAATGTGTGTGTGGGTGTGTGTGTGTGTGTGGGTGTGTGTGTATGTATGTGTGTTTGTGTATGTATGTGGGTGGGTGTGTGCACTTGGACTAAGAGAGAGAACACTGCTGAAGTGTTCATGTTCAATCATCAGTGTATGTCACTTGCAGAGTAAGTGCATGTCTACACGAGTGTTTGTATATGTAAGTGGGAAGAAATGCAGTAGCTGTGTTGGTGAGTCAGTCAGCATGTATGAGTGTCTGTGTGCGTGTTCCCAGCATTGTGGAGTGCAGATGGATGGAGAGAGGCATCATGTCAGGGCCACTGGGGAAGGAAGTAATCATGCTGTACTGCACCGTACGATATTAGAAAACTACTGGAGAAGATCAAAGAGAGATGTCAAAAAAAAAAGAGAGATATGCTTTGGTTCGTTGAGTCATTGGCCACTAAATGATTTAAATGTTTCGGGTATAAAAACAAGGTTATTTCACCTCTGTGAGATCCTGGGCAACATGACTAACAGCCATACGTCTATAATCCATAAGGGGAAACCTTAACTTGCACCATGATCACACACTGTGTGACACATATTTAGTTTCAACCTTGTGTACAAACTCAAAACTGTCCACTTGCATCTCAATTAGATTGCACTGGGGTGGAGGGGCCGGATGAGTCTATCCCAGCACCCCAGTCTAAAGTGGTACAGCCCTACCCTCTCTGTCCTATGCCCAGTCTAACGTGGTACAGCCCTGCCCTCTCTGTCCTCTGCCCAGTCTAACGTGGTACAGCCCTACCCTCTCTGTCCTCTGCCCAGTCTAACGTGGTACAGCCCTGCCCTCTCTGTCCTCTGCCCAGTCTAACGTGGTACAGCCCTGCCCTCTCTGTCCTCTGCCCAGTCTAACGTGGTACAGCCCTGCCCTCTCTGTCCTATGCCCAGTCTAACGTGGTACAGCCCTACCCTCTCTGTCCTCTGCCCAGTCTAACGTGGTACAGCCCTGCCCTCTCTGTCCTCTGCCCAGTCTAACGTGGTACAGCCCTGCCCTCTCTGTCCTATGCCCAGTCTAACGTGGTACAGCCCTACCCTCTCTGTCCTCTGCCCAGTCTAACGTGGTACAGCCCTACCCTCTCTGTCCTCTGCCCAGTCTAACGTGGTACAGCCCTACCCTCTCTGTCCTCTGCCCAGTCTAACGTGGTACAGCCCTGCCCTCTCTGTCCTCTGCCCAGTCTAACGTGGTACAGCCCTGCCCTCTCTGTCCTCTGCCCAGTCTAACGTGGTACAGCCCTGCCCTCTCTGTCCTCTGCCCAGTCTAACGTGGTACAGCCCTGCCCTCTCTGTCCTCTGCCCAGTCTAACGTGGTACAGCCCTGCCCTCTCTGTCCTCTGCCCAGTCTAACGTGGTACAGCCCTGCCCTCTCTGTCCTCTGCCCAGTCTAACGTGGTACAGCCCTACCCTCTCTGTCCTCTGCCCAGTCTAACGTGGTACAGCCCTGCCCTCTCTGTCCTCTGCCCAGTCTAAAGTGGTACAGCCCTGCCCTCTCTGTCCTATGCCCAGTCTAACGTGGTACAGCCCTACCCTCTCTGTCCTCTGCCCAGTCTAACGTGGTACAGCCCTGCCCTCTCTGTCCTCTGCCCAGTCTAACGTGGTACAGCCCTGCCCTCTCTGTCCTCTGCCCAGTCTAACGTGGTACAGCCCTGCCCTCTCTGTCCTCTGATCCCAGACCAGTGGGCCCCATCCACGGTGTCATTAGGACTCACTCGTCAGTATCACAGGACAGCAGAGCCTCAGTGTTTTACGCCTGGATGAGTACGTGGCAATCCCTCAGCTTATCGAGCCTACACACAAGCACACTGGGCTGGGGCCGCAGTCCACAGGGTGAATCTCAGGACAGGACAGGAGCGCAGAGCTTCTTTCGGTGCTCGTAAATTAATTAGTGCCTTTCGATTGTGCACTTGATGTTCTACTGGTGTACGCCATTACTTCGTGCCAGCTTTGCGGAGGAGATATCTGCGAAAACATTACGAGTGTCAAGCTTTCCTCCCATCCACTGAAAGTGGAGTTTGTGTGTTAAAGTGAGTTTGATACTACATGTCATGTGCAGTGGTGCTCCTCCGTGACTCCTGATGTGACACACTCCTTACATTAACGTTTCACTCCTGCATTACGGACTCTTTACAATCATTACTACGTTAACTAATGCAATACTAACTTAGCTAAAAGGTTTTCTTTGGCTGATGGATTATTAGCAGTTTTTCAGCAGAGAAGCACCCTTTTCATATAGAGGTTCACTGTAGAACTTTAAAAAAAAGAAGTCTTGTTTCCCTGTAGTGGCAGGGGGCAACATCAGTGGTGGGGGTGGCGGTGGGACCTGATTCAGATGGCCTGTGGACATCAGGGCCATTAAAGCTTCAGAAAAAAACAACAGCAACAACAGAGAAACACAGGACTGACAGAGCAGCCTGTAGTCCCACTCCAAGCCACTTATCTCTGTGGTTCCACATGTGCGCCGCTGGAGTGGAGGGGAGAGGAGAGGAGAGGAGAGGAGAGAAGGAGAGAAGAGGAGGGGAGAGGAGAGGAGAGGAGAGGAGAGGCAGGGGAATGTGGGTGTCATGATGGGGAGGAAGGGGGCTGGGCTAGCAGGGGTGGTGGCGATGGATGGCAGCACAGCCAGACGACACTAATCATCTCACTCTTGCCTGCCGCTGAGCTTTATGCTCTGGAACTCAATCAGCCAGGCGGAGGGGGGTAATTTGGTCCCTCCAACACCCCCACCCCGCCCCACCCCATCGCCACCAGGCCTCTGGGTCCGCGCATGAGTGTGTGCCTGCAGTGTCCGCTGGAGTAGGGGTGATTTGTAAGGTGTGGGAGGAAGCTGGGCATAATGATACACAGGGCTGGGTGGGCAGCGTTATTGCCTCCTGCTGCCATGGGAGGGCCTCTTTATACTGCCATCATGAAATTAGACACCAGGGATTAATTGTTCCCTTCCAAATGCCTCTAAAATGGCCTTTTAATTCACTTGAACCTAAATGCTTTGATGGGAGGCCGGAAGCTTCATAGGTATGTGTGTTTGTATATGTGCACGTCTGTGTGTGCATGGGTGGGTGTTGTGTGGATGTCTGTGTGTGGATGTGTTGTGTGTATGTCTGTGTAAGCATGGGTGGGTGTTGTGTGTATGTTTGTGTGTGGATGTGATGTGTGTGTCTGCACGTATATATGGAGTATACGCACTAAACCGCTTTCAGATACAGAAGTCAATGACCAGTGAACACACATCTGCAGTGCATACGTGTGTGCATATGTAAAATAAAAGAATTACATGGCGAGTCACATAGACAAAGAGAGAGAGAGACAGAGAGAGAGAGAGAGAGAGAGAGAGAGAGATAGAGAGAGAGAGACAGAGATATAGCATGAGTGAACAAATGCACTTCTCTCTTTTCACCACTTGCCAAAATCTGCAGTGTTCTAAAAAAAAATGGGAACTGTTCAAACATTGTAATTAAATATTATCTCCCCCTTTTTGAACAATGAAAGACATCCACTCCAAACGCTCGGTCTAAGTCATCATTATAATATAAATATAATTACAGTGCGGCTCTAATTAAAACACACATCTTTGGCCGCACTGGTCTATTCACAGCAGCCGCCCCACACACAATGCAGGGACGAGCGCTGGCAGATGGCGGAGCTCTGATAGAGTTCTGGGATGTAATTAGCCTCGTCTCTGGCGGGTTTCTCCCTATTATTCAACTAGAAGACAACCCCCAAACCATTATATTAGCGGCCCTAATAACCTTTTATTTTCCACTAATGCATAATCAAAAATGTGTCTTTGGGACAAGCCAATCAACACGGCGGAAGAACGGCAACAATGGGAGCGAGTTGACGCTTGAGAATGAAGAGCGGAAATGGAAGCGCGGGGGGGGGGGGGGGTGGTTCGTACCGTATTCTGAAGAGTTTCGGACCTGCCAAGAATAAAGAAGACATGCACACACACACACACACATCGCCGTGTGATCAACAGACAAGACATCTCTCCCAGGGTGGGAGACAGAGAAGGGGGCATAAAGGAGAGGACAGGAGGGGAGGAAGAAATTAAACATGTGGAGAGAGAGAGAGAGAGAGAGAGAGAGAGAGAGAGAGAGAGAGAGAGGAAGAGTTGCAGCTGGGGATGAAGGTGTAATATAATCCGCAGAGAGCTGCTGAGAAGAAGGAAACCAGTGATGTTAGATGGGTCATAGCTCTCGCATTCCGTCTCTAACTTTCTCTCTTTCTCTCTCTCTCTCTCTCTCTCTCTCTCTCTCTCTCTCTACAAAACCCACCTAAAGAGCACCATCACTGTACACATTAAGCCATTTAAGACTGCTCTCAACAGGCAAAATAGTGTGAAGAGCCACACACAGACACATGCAATACTCACCAACGGACACACACACACACACACACACACACACACACACACACACACACACACACACACACACACACACACACAC
>NC_045160.1:19630784-19645784 GCF_900700415.2 Clupea harengus
CCTTAGCCCGCCTGCCCCCCCGCCCCCGCCCCCGCCACCTGAAACCCTTCACTTGTGTTGCTTTTCAAAAGGTCTCTCTGCTGAGCTATCAAAGGCTGGGCGCCATCTGTGCAATAAAAGCACATGAAATCCTGGGAAAAGATGGCAGAGAGAGTCAGCACTGCCACACACACACACACACACACACACACACACACACACACACACACACACCACTACCTGAACAACCTGGCATTGATAAAGCGAAATATATGCCTCAACTGCACAAGTGCATGTTCAAGAATACACACGTACACAGACAGTGAGAGAGAGTGTGTGTGTGTGTGTGTGTGTATGAGTGTTTGTGTGTGTGTGTGTGTGTGTGTGAGTGAGTGTGTGTGTGCCTGATGTGCTTGACTGCAGCATAACACAAAACCTAAATGAAAAACCGAGGGAAAGAAAACCCAACACAGAGGATACACAAACAGACTCAAGTTGCCTTAACAGTGCTTCTCTCCCTGCGGTTCAGCATTAATGCCGTTGGAAATGGAAGTTGGGGAGGAGTGTGATGAAATCTGCTACGCCTGTAGCATCAAACTCGGTGCGGTGACTTACTCCCAGCCTAGCTGTTCAAGCTGTGGCATGTGTCTCAGTGCTCACTCTCGAAACCCACCGCATTCCCTTGGTTAAGTATAGGATGGGGGTGTACACATGGATCCGGCTTGACTCCTGTCAGCTCAGTCGACTCCTGCACGACTCCTGCACGATCCCTGCGAAGCACTTCAGGACCCTGGCTAGAGACCTTGCCAAACACGCTTTGCGCTCGCTTCTCTTTAGGCAAATTTGGAACGTGAACTCGTGAAGTGCTTAAAGAAACACACTCACACACACACACACACACACCTGGCTTCATCCACTGACCCTGGCAATGATGCATCCACCCAGGTAACCTACCCCACCCCCCACAGAACACCATCCTACGCCTCCACCTCCATCTGTCTACCACCCATCTGGGCGCCAGGTTATCTCACCATAGCAAAACACACTATCTGGGGCCGGGCCTCTTGTCAGACACAAGAATAAAATTGGCTTGTGTGCATTACCGCCCTCCACTAGTGCGCTACACACCGGCACATTACTGCGGCGAGCTAATAGAGCATTTCACAGAGCTATTTGTAGGGGCATTAGACACGGTGAGAGACCAGCGCCACATCCATCATCTCAGCAACATGTTCCACGGGCCCCCATCTAACTGCAGAGTCGTTGGGAGGGGGGTTAGCGTACGTGTGTGCGGATAGCAGTTAGCTCGGGAGGGAAACTCAGAGCCTCATGCCCATAACAGACCCCAAAAATACTCACGCAACACACATACTGTACACAGACAAATGTGACTGGCTATACACAAATGTGGGTGAACTGTATTCACATCGTGACACACACACACACACACACACACACACACACACACACACACACACACACACACACACACACACACACACAGACACACGCAAAAACAATCCGTCACTAATACAGGAGATGCAGAAGTTCCAATGTAGGACGCAAGGTTTCTGCAAAGCCAGGATGTTTTGGGTGAATGTTCAGCTGTTCAAACTAACGACACACAGTTACAGCACACGCACACACACACACACACACACAATGAATTTTATCTCTAGTAACCAGAATAGAAAGATAACATTAAGTATTCAATCTGAGGAGAAAAGGGATTGAAGACATGCTCCTGTGCCACTTCTATGCATAATATTTCCAACATCCCAATGCATAAAATGATAAACAGATGAATGAAAATACATATTCTGGCAGAACATGCTCTATTTTCCTCATTCAGCACACCGAAGGGCATATACAGACTTGTTTCAACTCGAACAGCATCACCACGGCCTTAATGTTGAGGTGAGAACACCAGCCACAGAGCCCGCGTGGCCTGGCTTTATCAGGAAGTCGCAGGGCATCTGCTTCACACATTGGAGACTGATGATTTTGGGTTTACTGTACACTGAAAGCTGACAATGACAAACAGGTGCACTCCTAAGACAGTACAATGCCCTGCCACAGCTCTCAGATAGCCAAACTGCTGGTTCCATCTCAGGTTTTGTTTACTAACTTAGTAACCAACCTGAACCTGTACTGGGCCATGGGAAGGCTCCTGTAACGACAGCTGATGTTAGCGGGCACCAGGACCAGACGGAGCCGCCACTAAAAATGCCTGAGATGTCTGTACTTTCTGTCTCATGAGGTTTCACTGTGGCCCCACAGGCTGCCCCCGGCTCTCGTAATAGCATGGCCACTGATGATGAAGAGCATCGATTCCACCGCTGACCTCCTCTGGCACACACACACTCCATATCCCCTCCGCAGAGGCCGGTGACCTCCTGCAGCACACACACACTCCATATCCCCTCCGCAGAGGCCGGTGACCTCCTCCAGCACACACACACTCCATATCCCCTCCGCAGAGGCCGGCGCACCCTGAGCTCCCCATGAGCAGGGAGAAGAATAATGGCGGAGTCGACACAGAGACGGTAAGGCGCAGCCCCAAGAAGACAAGAGCTGCAGTCTCCTGGGGAGCACATCCAAGGAGGCCCTGCTGGTGGAGGTGTGGGGAGCTGAGAGACACAGAGGGGCAGTGGGGGTGGAGAGAGAGAGAGCGAGAGACGGGGCCACAGGGACCGCAGCACCCGCAATAAAACACACAACCTCATTGCATATTCGAAGTAAAGATTGAATACGTCATCCAACGTATGTTGACAAAGGAGAGGACCGGAGTGGCCATTAAAAGCAAGGCAAAATTGAGCCTCCTGTCTTATTGAGGCCATTGGTCATCCCTCCTGTCCCAGTCCCAATTGACCTTTGTGCCAATTAAAAGTCTGTGAAACAAAGACTTGATGCAATTGCTGGACTTTTGACACCTCTGCACAGACAGTCAATATGGCAGATTTACATCCGACTGGGACAAGAGATATTAAAGCGTTTCAGTCTGCACTGAGAATGAGCTGGTTAATCACACACTGGTTGGTGATGGGATTGATTGACTTTGACTGAATATAGTAATTTGACGATAAAAATTCATTCAGGGGCCTTGCAGTAATCACCTGCTAAAGGTTGCGAGGGTGGACGGGTTAATGACGGCATTCATCTCAGGGACACGACCTCGGCCATGATCCTACCTCAAAGTAAGACAGCTGCCATATAAACACAGCTAACGCACCAACATCTGGGCACCGACATCTGCATGGCTCAAGCCTGTAAAGCAAGAGCTATGGGTGTACGATGTGTGTGAATGTGCTTGCGAGTGTGTGTGTGTGTGTGTGTGTGTGTGTGTGTGTGTGTGTGTGTGTGCGCACGCAGATGTGTGGGAACCAGTAAGGGTGAGGGTGCGTCATCATAATAATGTGTTGTTTGGCTTCAGAGTATGAGTGTGTGTGCATGTGTATATCTGGATCCACATATTCAAGTAAGTGTGTGTGTGTGTGTGTGTATATCTGGAACCACATATTTAAGTAAGTGTGTGTGTGTCTGTGTCTGTGTGTGTGTGTGTGTGTTAGGGCTGAACGATTAATTGCATTTGCGATTTAATCGCGATATGATAGAACGCGATTTTCTAACCGCAACGTTCGCGTTTAAAAAACGTGGTCTAAAAAAAAAAATATATATATATATTATATATTTATATATTTTTTATATTTATATTTTTTATATATATATATATATATTTTTTTTTTTTTTTTTAAGATGGTACATTTTGCACAGAGTGTTTAAAAAGTGCATGCCTAGTGTTTATACTTAAAATGACTTGATTTGTTGTTCTTGTTTCTGTAATGAGCAGTTAAATAAAAATGTAAAATGTGGGAAAGAATATTTTACACTAAATGTATCTAATATTGTGTTGGTCATATTTAAATCATTCATTACGTTTTGTTGGGGAAAAAAAGAGGATAAAAAAAAAATCGCATATTAAATCGCAATCGCAATATTTTGGTAAAAAAATCGCAATTAGATTATTTTCCCAAATCGTTCAGCCCTAGTGTGTGTGTGTGTGAGAGCATTCAAGCAGCCCAGCAGCTCTCCTCTGAAGCCAGTAACAGGCTGAATGCGTTTGCCTCTGTACACCCACTGGGTTAATAAGCAGCGTTTTCAATTAGAGGCAATTTGGGTGAAGAGTTGGCACAGCTGCTGGAAAGCTCCGCACACGTTTTCGCTCTCTCTCGTTCTCTCGTTATTTCTCTCTCCCTAAACCTACTTGACTGCAGGCATTACTGACGTGCTATTGGTTCTCCTGTTTCCTGCTCCTTTATTCCTACCATTTCCTTTCCTGTATTCTCCAACCTTCTCACCACTCACTCACTCGCTCTCTCTCTCTCTCTCTCTGTCTTACTCACTCTCTCTCTCTGTGGCTTCAGGCGTTGTGTGTGGGTGGGCAGACTGTCTGACACATGGTGTGAGAGAGGAAAAGAGGGCTGAGACAAGCATGAAGACAGCCTGCTATATGCCCACAGACAGACAGGCAGGCAGGCAGACAGACAGACAGACAGACAGACAGACAGGCAGGCAGGCAGGCAGGCAGGCAGGCAGGCAGGCAGGCAGGCAGGCAGGCAGGCAGGCAGGCAGGCAGACAGGCAGACACAGAGGTCAGAGAGGCCCAGACAAGGGGAACGTATTGCCCGTGTTTGTGTTTGTATGTGTGTGTTATTTCCCCGGAGCTTTGAGCGGTAGCATCCCCACAGCCAGGCCTCCGCTCTGGGCCTGGATGGGGCTGACGCCGGGGCCCGTTTGCATAAGTGATTGGTGCCTAATCAAAAGTGAAAAGCCAATTTCAGTCACTCTCCTCTAATCCACACATACACATGCACCCATGGAGAGATAAACACACCTTTCCTCTTTAAGATACAGGGGAAGCAGGAATAAGAGAGGGGGTGTAGGGGGGGGTAGAGAGGCATGGTCTCTGACCTTGAATGACAGAACTTTGATGGCCCACCTCCGTCACCTCTCATCACTGCCAGCCTGCGTCAAGAGGGGGGAAGAAAATCACCTCCCCGTGGAGCTCTGTCTCCTTCACCTCCCCCTACCACCCCCTACCCCCCCCCCCTCAAAACTCCTGCTAAAGACGCTCCTGAAAGCAGCCAAAGGCTCCGCTAGCCAAAGGCTCCGCTAGAGCACGAGCGGCACCATCAAGCACTCAATCAACAAGTGCCCTGCGTGACAGCGGGCTGACTGGGTGATAACAAGGCAGCAGGCAGCCTGATAAAGGTATGCCCAGCAGGCTGCCTGCGGATGCAGGATGGGCTGTCATGTCTAACTGAAGAGAGTGGGTAAAGCTAAACAGCCAGTGAAGTTCAGACTGCATACTGGCGCCCACTGAACAATACAGGCCGTAAGGAAAACACTGACCTGGACACACACAGATTCATTTCTACACACACGGACACATGCACAAGCACGCAAGCTTACACAAGTCACCCCCTTCCCTCCTCTTCAAAGACACACACACACACACACACACACATGCTCACAGACACGCTCACACACACACACACACACACACACACACACACACACACACACACGCAAGCCTCTGATGTGACGTTTGGCTTGTTTATGATGCCACTGAGATGTCTCCTCTGGATTTACGGTCTCTGAAATGTCAGATTCTATCCCATAAAAATGAGGTAGGGCCGAACACTACAAATGTGTGCGGATGTGTGTGTGTGTGTGTGGGCGGGTGAGTACGGCTGGCTCGGAGATAACCATGGGAATAGCGGCCCGTCTATTCTCGCCACTGGCTCTGTTGGCGCCGGACCAAGTCTGCTTTACTGCTGCCTGTTAAAGGCTGGTATCTGTGACATCACGGCTGGGCAGGGGCCTCCTAGAGGCCTGTGATGATAAAGAGAGGTACAGGTTATCTGCCAGTTTGGGAGATGCTGGTTGAAGATGAATGTGGCAAGCATCCTGTCTAAGGTGACAGTCACAGGGAAATCACCGAATACAGCCTCGACATTCAGCCTGGCTGCTGCGCAACACGAGCTGAATCGAGATGTTTGGGCCGGTTACTGATGATTGTGTTTTAGTTATACGGAAGGCTGTGTTACTTAAATTGTTAAATCGCTGTGAAATTGCTGTTGAAGTGCTAAATTGACACTATTAGCGACTACACCGAGATAGTGCATGAAAATCCATAAAAATCCCACTGGAGAAATGACTGTCTTATTTCTTATCCACGGCGTCTTGCAGGCGGCAGCATAGATCTGCTCAAAGAGAACCTGCTCCTCCATTGTGTTGGAGGGAAAGGGGTTACATGACGTGTCAAAGGGACATGGTGTGAGAGGCACTGTGTTGCTGTTTTCAACGTCAACAATTTTTCCCAACACTGCCATTGTTTCTGGTATCACTATCGCAACCAGCAACGAAAGGCCAATGACCGAGAAAGAGAGAAAGAGAGAGAGAGAGAGAGAGAGAAAAAGAATAGAAAGATAGAAAACAAACATGGCCACCATCACCTGCATTAACACTGCCACTGGGAACATCCCATAATACTCAATGCGTGCACAATGACAGCATTCTTATTCATATGTAAGATATGTACTTTGACATTTGAGTGTTAAAATTTCTTTTTTTAAGATGACGTTAAATACAGGCCAGAGAATAATCGAGCAGCTCGTATCGTTTACAACTACAGCTTATGCTCATATAAATCAGACTTGTGTGAGAGGAAAGCCATTCTGCAGTAGAGCAGACCACATGAACATAGCACTGAACTAATCCAAAGTGCTGAGACACATCTAAAGATTTATCTGACAGGGGCAGGCCAAAGGCCACGCTGAAGAGGATCCAGCTCGCCCTCCAATATAACCGCCTTCAAATCCAGTCACCTGTATGGATTTCATGCAGCACTTCAGAGAGGGAGAAGAAGAAAATACCTGCTGTCTTTTAAACAGTCAATTCTTTAACCTCGGCTGCAGCCGAGCTTAAGGTAAATCCCACCCCCACACTCGACAAGCGCACAAGTGTGGCACAAAAGCCTCTTTCACCTCACGAGCTTGGCACCAAGGTCACCGCCGCCATCTGAGCAGACGGTCGGCGAGAGAGAGAGAGAGAGGGAGAGAAAGAGAGAGTGAAAGAGAGAGAGAGAGAGAGAGGGAGAGAGAGAGGGGATTGTGTGGTGAGAGGTGGCTGGCGAGGGGTCCTCCGCAGCCAGGCGACTCACAGAGGATTATACACAACTGAAAGTTTTCCTGTCTTCCTCTTCTTTTGTCCCCATTGAATTCTCTCGCTCGTATTCTTTCAGCTCTATCGACCACTTACTGACAGGGAAAAGTATGTGAATGTGTTTTGGGTGATTGAAGTGACCCCCCCCCTCTCCTCTTCCTGTCTCTATTGGAGAGGGTTGTGGACTGCCAATCTCCAATGATCTACAAGTGCTTGTGTGGATCTGGACCTGGCTCAAGGACCAGCTCAACAGCAAGACAGCTATTCGACAAGGTGTTCCAACTCTGTTACAAGACAGATGCAACCGCTGTGGTCAAATTCAGGATCCCTTGAGTATGAAGCTGTGAACATGAAAATGTGTCCATCTGTGTGAGAGCTAAGGCGTGGGCATATAGGCGTATGGGTGTATGTTTCGTGCCCACAGTGTGTGTGTGTGTGTGTGTGTGCGTCTCTGTGTGTGTGTGTGTGTGTGTGTGTGTGTGTGTGTCTGTGTGTGTGTATGCTGCAGCATACAACCCCCCAACCCTGCGTCAGTCAGACTTCTCCAGCGGCGCCGCCTGCCAATTTACACATCTCCATTATCTGTTTTCCTCCTCCTGTCCACTCGTGTATCCATCCCCCCCCCCCCCCGCACTGATATTTGCTGGCTGTGCTCGAGGGACACGCTCAGGCAGCTCCAGCTTGAGTGGTCAGACTAATACGGGCTAGTTCTGAGAAGCCTGGAGTGCCACAACGCATTAGCCACTCTCCACCGGCCCATGTATTTATATGGCGCAGAAAATACTGCCCGGCCCTCAGGAGGTCTCTCAACAGCCTGCTATGACATATTCACTTACAATGCATTAACTCGCCAAAGTGGAGCTTTTCCCAATCAATGAGGGGTAGGGTGGCGCTAAACCTTGAGACTTTAGTGCAATTATGAGGTGGCTTTGACCGGGTCCTCAAAATCTCAGTCTACACACGTCACAGGCCCCGAGAGTTTCTCTTGAGGAAGTCCAACGTGAAACAATCGTTGGAGTCCCACTTATGGAAGGGGCATCAGGGCTGGCATGAGTCCCACTTATGGAAGGGGCATCAGGGCTGGCATGTTCCCTGGGCCTGGCAAGAGTGATGGTACAGTTTTTAAGAACATCAGAGCATAATCTGCGAGGGAAAGAAATGCGGTTTCGCTCTGATTCGAAAACAGGCCTTTCAAGCTGTGGCACCCTGCTGCAGCCTGAGGAAACATGATTTGTGTGTGTGTGTGTGTGTGTGTGTGTGTGTGTGTGCCCGTGTGCATTTGTGTGTGTGTGTGTGTGTAAGGAGGGGAAACAAGAGGGAGATAACACAGTAGGAGGCCTGGCATGTGTGTCCCTGCCTGTGTGTGTGTGTGCATGCATGTGTGTCTGTGCGTGCATGCATGTGTTCCATCTGTTTGTGAGTGTGTGTGAGGGAAACTGCCTGTAGTCACATGTATGAATAGTTGTGCTTGTAAACATGTGCTTGTGTGTTTGTGTGTGTGTGCGTGTGCGTGCATGTGTGTGATGTGGTGATGTGTGTTATTTGTGTGTGGAGTGTGTGTGGGTGCGCAGTGGGTACGCATGTTTGTCAGCCAGCAGGGTGGCTGTGTGAGGGAGGGAGGGGGGGTGGGGTGGGGTGGGGGGCACACACAGAGCTTAACAAGATGGAACTTACCAGGGAACTGGTAGCTGTAGCTCGGGGCAAAGCCGGTGTATCCCCTGCCATACGTTGCTACAATGTTTGGGTAACCTGAGGAGGAGGAAGGAAAGAAAAACATCTATGAAAATCACAATGAAATTGGACTGAAGACCTACTACACAAAAGGCATTCACCCACACATAACCAAAAAAGAACACACACATATCCACACATATAGATACCCTGTCAGTGTTGTTTTTACAGAAACACACACACACAAATGAGACATGCACACATATACACATATACAGAGCAATACAACATTTGTTTTTAGTTAAATGCATGGATAGCACAGCCCTGGAATGGTCAGGAGACTAAAGGTCCATTTTCAATACATGATGTCTTTAATCATCATGGCCTTACACACTTGGACACGCAAAGATATTCATGTATGCAGAGCTGCCTCTGTCATTATCAGATTACAGATAGGCCGAGGAGAGTGACAGCACCCTCTTTAAAGTGTTGGAGGCCGAAAGCACACAGGCTATTCTGCTGATGCAAACTCTTTAGAGTCAGATGCACTCGACCTCTCTCTCTCTCTCTCTCTCTCTCTCTCTCTCTCTTTCTTTCTCTCCCTCTCTCTCTTTCTCTCCCTCTCTCTCTCACACAAACACACACACATATACACACAAACGCCTCTCACTGCAGCCCTGAGTTTTGCTTTCCCTGTCCAGTCCTGTTCCCCCTCCCCCCCTCCAAAACTGTCATTGATCGATAACCTTTCTTTTATAGCGGTCAGCTAATCGATCATGAAGGACACGCCAGTGCTGGGAGACAATGACTGGGGTGATATTTGTTGCCAGGACATCGTGGATTAGCTCGCCGCACAGCCTCTTAGCGATACGGCGCACGGCAGGGGCTAAAGCCGCGTAGCCGAGATAGCCAGTGTGGCGCGGGGACGTGGAGAATATGATCGAGCGATTACAGGGTGTTAGGGGGAAGGAAACCTGCGTTTCGCCGCTGTCAGGAAATGCACTTGAAAAGCTGTTAGCATCACTGTTATTATTTTTACCGCACTTTTCCTCTCCAAATCCAGCGTTCCTGCCAACGCAGAAGCTTTTAATGATGCCATTTTCCGTGGAGAAATGTGATAAACAATAAAAACGTTTACATCATGTCCATTTTGTGTGCAAGCAGAAGAGCATGTATTAATATTTAATCAACAGACTGAACTACACGGAAGAAAAGGTAAAATGAATAATAACCACAAACGGAGATGTAGCAGTCTACTACAACCAAGCGACTGGACAAAACAAGTTGATTCAGGCCATTGCTTTCACATCATCTGTATTTAAACATTTAAATTTTCCTTCCTTCATTTTCCTTCCTTCTTGTAATTTACTTGTTTGCTTGTTTCCATGTCTGTTCATTATTTTCATACGGGCACTACTTTGCAGTGTTGTAGTCATGCCAGTAAAGCTTCTTTGAATTGGAATTTGAGAGGAAAGAAAAGGACAGGGAGAGAGAGGAGAGGGAGGGAGAGAGGGAGAGGGAGAGAGAGGGAGGGAGAGGGAGGGAGAGGGAGAGGGAGAGGGAGAGTGAACACGTAAGAAAGGAACAGGAGCGAGTTGAAGTTTGGAGGGAGGTGGGATGGAGCCCAGCACACATGCTCTTCTTGTCCCTCTGCCAGCAGCCGAGGACGGGCAAGACGTGTGTGGCTGAGCTGGAGCTGGAGCTGCTCTGGGCCAGCTGCTTATTATTGTTCCTATTCTGTCACAATGCCTTACTGCACAAACAAGGAGCCCGGGACTTAATTATCTGGAAGCATTTCAAACATCAGCCACAATGGGTCGTGCAAGAGAGCACACTCTGTGTGTGTGTGTGTGTGTGTGTGTGTGTGTGTGTGTGTGTGTGTGTTTTAAATCTGTGTGTGTGTGTTTGTGTCTATCTGTGGGAGCAGGTCTGCCCCTTACTGCTGCTTTAAAGGTGCTCTTCCCTCCCCATGCCACCATTAAGGGCTGTGAGCCAGACCTAAATACAGCCTCCAGACCTGGAGTTGAAATACCCAGGTGGTGTCCTATGTGACATGTTAGAGAAACAGAAAGAGAGTGTGAGAGAGAGAGAGAGAGAGAGAGAGAGGAGGACGATGAGAGGAAGGCAGAAAACAAGGTAAATAGGCACTGTACCTAAAGATGCCTGGGAGAACTACAACACTAAACCCCCAAAGCTGTGCTAGTGAGTCTCAACAAAGCTCTTCTACCGGCTCCTTTCCTCAATGCCCCCCCCCCCCCCCCCCCCCCCCCCCCCCCCCCACACACACACACACACACACACACACACACACACCTCGTTTCAGCTCCTCTCTTACACATCTGGGGCTTAACCCAAATGGCTCATTATGTACCAGGCGGCACCGGCACAACCTTTATGACATCCGCGGAGCGCTCCCCTCTGCACGGAGCCACGGTGGATAAGTGAGCCTCTCGGGACGCAGCCTTGATCTCAGCCTCCGCGCCCATCACTCAGCCTGACAGCAGCCGGCGTCACCGGCCAAGGCGAGTGGCAGCTGCGGCGCAAGCCATGGCGCAATGGCTCTGTGTGTGTGTGTGTGTGTGTGTGTGTGTGTGTGTGTGTGTGTGTGTGTGTGTGTGTGTGTGTGTGTTGGGGAGTGGGGGGTTCTCTCTGTGAAAGTAGGCTTCTCCCAAGGCTCGGGGTGAAGCCATGCATAAGAGAGGAGTCTGTTGCAAATCCGGGAGGTGAGTGTGCGTAACACACAGGTGTGCCAGCCGAGCTGTCCATGAGAATCAGTGCACCGGCACACACCCCCCACGTGGGCAACACATCACTTTCTCAGCCGCCTGTAGCTTACTGAGAGGCATGGAAACGAGTGAGAGAGGGGGAAAAAAAATGAATAAATAAAATCTGCAGAAATATCAGTGTGAGTGAATATCACAACTGTTCCTCGCTAATGATGAAAACCTGGCTTTACGTGTTTGGAGTTATAACGTGACATGTTATCTGACCGGTGAGCGCTGAGGGCAAATGCTCACCAGAACTTCAACATGAAGCTTATACATAAAGGTCACGACCTTTCTTTGCCAATCTTATTCTCAATCTCAACCTTGAGTAGTCTGGTGACCGGAGATCCACCCCAGTCCTCACTGCACTTCATTTCACACGAAGCACTAACTCCTGCCAGGTCAACTGGCTCTCTGCTTTTCATTCTGACTTTCCCTCTTTCCTCCTGAAGTTATATTCGTTGAAGTTCTATTTGTTAAAGCTCGATTTGACCTATTTTTTATAGACCTTTGTTTTGTTTGTGGATTGTGGGCATTGTCTGGATTTATAGGACAGCGGATTTATCAAAACACACATTATTATTTGTGAAACTTTTATTATATTTATAAGTGCAAATGTTCCAATCGTTTGTATTCACATTGTACACGCATCCCTGTTGTTTCTGTTACTTTGTGGTCTGCATGTTGTTTAATGTAAAATTGTATCCCCTTCATTTATAGTATTCATTTCTAATTTTAATTTAGTTCAATTCCAAACACAACAAAGACTTGCTGATACTCCTAAAAAATCCCAAAGCAAGACTAGGCCACTCCACTGCACCCACAAGCCAAAGATAACAGAGGGGAAGTCCAGCACTTTCTTCCAGTTCAACAACTTCCTAAAAGCGACAGCGCACACTTTTGTTTTGAAAGCGCTAACCATTAAACGCAAATCTAACCCAGATTCTCTCGCGTCTCTCTCTCTCTCTGGCCAGTGAAACCTGAAGAAAAAGCACACGTAGTATTAAACAAGGCGTCCTTCTCAACCTTACTCCTCTGGGTGGGACGGGACTCTACAGGAGAAACGAGGCTTTCCTCGCTGTCAGTTCTCCTATACGGCGGCCCTCTCGCCTTTGCCTCTCATTACCCGCCTTTTCATAACATGTTGACTTAGCGTACGCATCTCCAGACACGGCCAAGGAAGCGTTCCACAAACACAGGGGCGCTGTGTGCTCTTGTGGCCTCCCGTCTTCAGAGAGGTAAATGCCAGATGCTAAAGCTAAATATACATGACACCGGCTTTTCCTGTGACATTTTAAGAGCTTACTGTGAATGCACTGTGGCATGGCTCCTATTGACAGCGGGGGGATTAGTGCGACACAGGAGTCTGAACCTCAGGGGAAGCCAGTGCTCGTCAGAGGAATGGGGAGCAACACACACACACACACGTGTGCGTGCACACGAACACACACACACACACACACATACACAAAAGCACGCACACGCACACAAACTCATGCACGCACACACACACACACACACACACACACACACACACACACACACACACACACACACACACACACGCATACAAAAGTCTACCTACAGGGCTGGAGCTGTTGTCATCATGGCCAATGTGTCTACTAAGAGACTGCCTTCTGTTGCATGCTCATGACTAGAAGTGAGGCTGAATGCTAATATGACTGAGTAAAAGTAAAAGGCCATCAAACTCATCTTTAAACACACACACATACACACACGCGCACACACACACACACACACACACACACACACACACACACACACACACACACACACACGCACACACACGCACGCACGCACGCACGCACGCACGCACGCACACGCACGCACGCACAGATGAATTAGTTTGTTCTTTTTCCCCCCCTCAAATCTGTCGTATCACCTGAAGTGGGAGACGCACACCATCCATATAGTAAATGCGCAAAAACACCACCACTGAATGAAGTGTGTGTGTGTGTGTGTGTATATGTGCATGTGTAGACCTCCTGTGCCTCTTTGTCAACTCCCAGGAAAGTGGTTGGTGTGTAGGAACTGTAAGATCATCTCCCAAAAGAAAAGCACCAAACACCCCCCACTGAACCCCCCCCCCCCCACTGAACCCACCCCCCCACCCCCCCACCTCCATTCCTCACTGCACACTCTTACCGCCTTGCCTTCATGCACCCTCTCCCCCGTAAATAAAAGCTGTCACTTCATCAGGCCCCCCCGCCTCCCTCTAGCAGAACCCCTTATTTGTGTTATTAATATGCATACTAATGCACCTATTTTATGGCTCAACAGTTCAGATTCGCTTTAGAATCAATTATCCATCTGTTTAAAAAATAAGCCCTGGCTCCTGCTCTTGCGTGGGGGCTTAGAATGTATATTCATTTGGAGCAGGCATACATGAGGCCCTTTAACGCAATAAAGATAAATGGCTCGATTAGGTGTGGTAAACAAAGGCAAGGCGAGGGGGGGTGGGGGGTGGGGTGAGGGGGGTGTTTAGGGTGAAGGGGTGTGTAAGAGGGGTGCTCTTTAATGAGATTTTGGCATGTACGAAATTACACTTCTTTTAAATAATGAGCCACGCTGATTCTTTTTTTGGATGGGGATAAGCGTATGTAAATTGTGGAAGAGGAAGTTTATCCTGCATCTTCAATATCAGTACTCAGACAAAAGCACTGATAAGAAATAATCGGCTAATATTCCTGCTCCTCTGTAACTGATTCCGCATTTGCATCTTCTTCACCGGTGTAGTCCTAACATGCCTTCTTTCAGAGCTGTATTTCACCAGGTGTTTCTGTGGGCGCCCCTCATAACCCATCTGAGGCGGCTTGCCTTCCCCACCTCTCTCTAGATTTGACTTTTTATAACGTACAAAAGCAAAAAGACTGCGCTCAGATCGGCGACCATTAATCCCCAAAAACGAGCGGCCCTCCTTCAGACACTCTCCTGGGCCGCTGTTACTGTAAGTTGGCCAAACGCCTGACAAAGTTTGGGTGCCGCAGCGGAGTGTCTGATGGGCAGCTCTGGGGGGGGGGGGAGATGGATTAAAACTAAGGAGAGACGCCTCCCTTTCTCTCCTCCGCTTCGCCTCATCCTCCCGATGAAAATCCCCTCCACCTATTATTCAGCACTCCTGAGGTGGGGGAACAGATGAAATCATAAATTCATAATTTAACATTACTTCAATTTTCCTCTTCATTTAGTTCTGTAATGTGGAGGCCTGTGCCCCAGTGGGTTGGAGGGGGGGAGGGGGGCGGGACGAGTCGGGGTCAGGGGGACGAGGAGGTTGGCCAGAAGAACAGAGGGGGCCAAGGCCAGAATATCAATGGCATATTTTTGCGCAAAGCCCTTT
>NC_045160.1:19650784-19685784 GCF_900700415.2 Clupea harengus
TAACTCCAAACAATAATGCTCAATAACTCCAAACAATAATACTCAATAACTAAATCCAAGAACTAATTCAGCGGCAAACTCGTAAAGTTACTCTCCAAAATCGTGAGTCAAACTTCACCCTGCCGCTCTCCAATCTAACAATTTACCTGTCACGTCAAAAGGGGTGGGAAGTTGTTCCCCTGTCACTCATTGCTCTCAAGATCTGTTCTGCGCGGGTTTTTTATTACCCCGGCCTAAACCAATACACACATCGTAATAATCAATCATCATTAGCACTTCACATAGTCAAACTAAATATCACTCCATAGCTTCTCTAGAGCAATACCCACAGGTTTACCCACAGACAATAATTTAATATATTTTCTTTATACCCTAACTAATTACCAATGATCAGACACCATCACAACCCCTTTTATCACACCCACTTGGCATGTCCCGTCTGACGTTCCGTACCCACAGTTCAAAGGTCTCTCCCGACTTTCACTCGGGTGGTTCCCCCGTCCTGCAGACCGACGTCCACACGCCACCGTACAGCTGCGTACACCGCCTGCTACGCGATGACTGGCAGGCTCTTTAGTCACAGTATGTATGATGTGTATATCCTTACGGATGCCGTCCTGCTCGCGGAGAAATCCGCTAGTGGTGTTTCTGTGAGTTCTGTGTGAATAAACGGTGTGCTCGTACCGCGCAGTGTCCAGTGTGTTTATTTGTACCTCGGAATGGATTACCGGTGTGGTAACGGGCAGCCGCACCGTTACACGCACAGACACCTAATAGTCACAGGTCCCACTTCTAGCATCTATTTGTCACCTGGGCCACTGTGACACTGTGTGGTGATATGGTTAAGGTTTGTGGTTATGGGGAAAGCCATGGTGACTGTAATATTTATCTACAACAGTGACTGATGGCTAAAATATTGTGCAAAAATGTTGTATCCCTGAATTATACCTATGTGTGACACTCAGGTCACTAACTTTACAGACAAAATGCAAACAACTACAGTAGAAGCCTGGACACGCATAGGCAGAAGCACTCATTCAGAAAGGCCCTTCCACGCCCCCCACATTCCAATAAGTTGCAGGCGGTACATTATGATTTGACAGGGGAGGACCTGACATAGTCCTAGCAGAGAAGGCATGAGGCCTATTTATCAATTCATAACCCACAGCTCTGTCCATCTCTATCAGTGTCATGGGGACCAAACACCTGTCAGCCTCCTCTCGTAGGCTACCCAACGCCTACTGGCCCCCCTAACATCTCATTTCTATTTTAATGGAATATCAGTGCGAGTGCGGAGGTTAAGTGGCAGGGTCAGTGGGACCAGAGGGGAGAGGGGAGCGGGTGAGGTCAGGGGGGCGGTTGTACGAGGGGCGATGATGGTTAGTGTTACGACCCTGGCGGGTCTAGGCCCCGCCCCATGAGATTGGCATGCCTGTTCTCTATCTGTCGTTACAACAGGCAATTGGATCCAGGTGTATGGGTGATTGGATGGGCTACAAAAGCCCTGCTCAGATGGAAGTCGGGAGAGCGTTGGATTGGTTGTTGGATTTTGGTTATCGTTGGATTTGGATAGTGAATTGGATTTGGGATTGTCGTTGTCGTTGGTTTTGGATTATCGTCGTTGTTTGTTTATATTACCATTTACCTGACTTTACATTACATCTTTTGTTTCTCTTCACAACACTGATCTTCACCACACGTTTGCTATAATTATTAGATAACTATATAAACTTGTAAATCATTAATAAATATATTATTATTACTATAAATATCCTAAATTCTGCGTGGCCTCCCCTTCTTGTTTCGTGTCGTGAGCTGGCACGTAACAGTTAGAGAGTCGTGCGGAGGGGCGGGCAGGTGGGGGGGACTGAGAGCAGCTGAGAACAGACTCTTAATTGTCTGAAGTGCCAGACTGCGGATCATACGGAGCGCTCTCCGTTTACTGAGTCAGAAGACAGGACTGTGTCATAGCCTGTGGGCATAGTTACCCCCGTCGCCATAGTTACCCCCGTCCCCTTCAGTGACGACTAGAAGAGGCGAGCTCCTCTCTTCCCACTTTTAGGGGTTCCACAGAGTAATCGAGGAATCTAGTAGTTACATCAATTCTGGAGTTCCTACATTTCCTACATTACATCCTCATTAATCAGGTGATGCTAGTGGAAGTACTGAAAATGGGTCAGTTTCTGAATATTGCTCATTGTTAGAATAGACTCCATTTCCCATACTGAAGCAAAGCGTTTCAGTTCCGAACTAGTCTGTCTCCTTGCTTACTAATCCCTCCAGAGGATCTCAGGTCTTACACTAGCTCTTGTGCGCACACAGTTTTCAGTTAGAGCCCTTGGTAAACAAGAGGAAGGATGGTGAAGGCAGAAATCAATAGTTTGGAAGTGCTCTGATAAAATAGACTGTTGTGATAAAATAAACGTAAATGTACAGCAATTGTGAGCTGTGGACAGACTTCTCATCGAGCCTGTCATATAGTACACTCTAGTACACTGAGATCTGCAGCTGTACGGGGGGATGCTTATTCTGACTGCAGTTGCCGCTGCACACATATACTTAGACTTGCATACATACCACATGAATCTTGGTATGGCTGTAGCCCCACACGGATACAGAATAGAGAGTGTGTGTCTAGGCTAGCGCCTCCTGAAGTGGGCTCCCCTAATACAAATGATGCCTCTGGCATGGCGCTTGGTGTCCTTAAAAACCAACTGGTCGGTGCCGTAGTACAAAGCATTCCTCAATCATGCGGCACAGTGCCCTATACACAACTCATCTTTTTCAGACGGAATGATGCATTCTTAAGAAATATGGAGCATTGTGCGCAGAGGAATACAAATGCAGAAGGACATCTGCAAGTAAAAAATAAAATCTACTCAAAAAGTAAAATACGATTCCAAAAGAAATCCTTGGGCAGTGACAGTGCACAGTAAATTTGGTCCTAGACGCCTGTTTGCCTGCACTTGAAGGACAAGCACTGCCTTTAACAAGCTCAATCACCCAAACTGACACACACATATACACACACACACACACACACACACACACACACACACACACACACACACACACACAAAGCTGCAGAGCCAAGCTTTAGCCCCCACAACAGAATGACTCATAGTACAGACGGCACACTCTGCACACACTTCGTCACGCGCTCGGGGAAAGGACAACAACCTCCGAAATAGAAACATGTTAATACATGAGTGAATGTGTACATAACACGGCAATGAATGGAGGAATAAAAGTGAATGATGGCATATTTTGTGGGGGGGGGGGAATAAAAAGGAAAAAGACATGACAGCTTTTGCGTGGGCGGTGTAGAGCCGAGGCAATCCCAACTATGGAGCGACACTTCAGATAGGGGCTCTTTCATCCATACATGGACTCGTATACTGGAGGAGGAAGGAGTCTATGAAATGAGTGAGGCCGAAGCTGAGTTTATTTGCATGTTCACTGAGGATTCATTAATGTTTTGATGGACGACGCAGATAGAAGCAAGCGGAATAAACACAGGTCAGCATTCATCACCTGCTCGGTTAAATACTGCAGCTGTTAACACAAGCATGGGTGAAAATTCCTCATCGTCGTGTCATTAGAAGATGCTGTTGCTTGATCTATAGCAACATGTTTCTCTGTACAGATAATTTGTTAATCGTGATTAATCGTACCATATCCACTTTGAGACTGTCCTTCCCACCCAGGCACCACCGTCACAGAGGTGCAGTGAGATGCTACCTCACCTGGGGATCTAAAGCCTGTCCTGGGTGCGACGACACGTTCCACCTCACCTCACTCTGGCCAAGGCTGGCAGGCAGCACTCACTCACAGACTGGGCACAGAGGCTGTGTGTTTCTGAACGCGGTCAGTATTGACCGGTTACTGATTTCACCTTCTTTGGGTGCTTTCCCCCTCTAACAGACAGCTGGGGTGTCTTACCTCTGAAGTGTGTAATAGTAATCTCTTCTCTCTCTCTCTGTCTGTCTCTCTCTCTGTCTCTACCTCTCTTTACCTCCAGCCCTGAGCCCACACACCTCCAGACGTGGCAGTGTGCTGCTATCGAGCTTCTCACCTCCGACATAAATTCCACCGACATGCAAAAGGTCACAAAGCGACAAACTGCTCTGTCTTGCTTGTGAAGCACAGGCAGATTAAATAAAAAGATAGCAGTCCTGCCGGAAAAAAAACCCTCCATGCACCACTCTCCCTACACCAACCTCTTTCCCAGTTCGCCTTGCCTAGAGGCAACAGCATTCGCAGCTTAACAGCCAGGCATAATTCACCGCAACTGGAATTAAATTACATTGGAGACTTAGGGGCCCCCTTACATTATTGATATACTTACAGCTATTTCGCCTGACACAGAAATCTATATTCACCAAGCATAAAAAAAAAAAGAGAAAGAAAATAAAGCGTGCAAAATAAAAAAAAAACGAAGTGCAGTCAGGGACATATTTACAGTATACTTACTGAAGAGTATATCTATTTTACAGAGCTTTACCAAGAAGAAGCTATGGGAGAACAAACCAAGACATAAATAAACAAAAGGAAGCGCAGGAGCCCTGGTGCTGCCAGTGAATTAAGGGGTCTCCGCAGTGGGACTCGACTGCAGGCCTCTGCATCATCTCAGCGCCACCTCCGTGAGTCAGCGCCCCCCAGCCAGCCTGTGTCCCCTTTATTGGCCCCTGTCTGTTTTATGTGTTACATCACCTTCCGTTAGCCGCCCATAAAGTACAGCTACCTTTATGAGGCCATTTTCGTAGTCGGTGTGTTTGCTGCTTCGCTATATATGTCAGGGGTCAATTATGTAAGGAAACGCTGGGCCCTCTGGTCTCCACCTACGCTGTTTTCTTTTACCTTTTTCTTCTTTAAAAGGAAAGAATACGCCGGTCGTCTCATCCTGGTGTTTTGACACCTCCGGTCTCGGAGAGCACTTAGTACGCTCCATTACAAACGTGGCTGAATGACTGTAATCTTCTCAAATATCACAATTCTCTTCCATTAGTTCAACCTACTCTTTAAAATACTGCCACCGTCTCCGACAAGTAAACAGGACAGTCGCCATCACAATGACCACAGCTATAAAAGCACATAGGACACAATGCAGAGAGCTGCTGTCAAAAAAAATCTAAATGGAAATACAAATTCAAAACATACAGAGAGAGAGAGAGAGAGAGAGAGAGAGAGAGAGAGTGTAAACTGTGATGCCAAAATGGAAGCCATTCTTTTTGTGCCGAAAGCCATCATGTTCAATCCTCTCAACGTCTGTGTTTGTCACACCCTCTCGTGTGTGTTTGTGTGTGTGTGTGTGTGTTTACTTGAGAGTGTGTGTGTCGATGTGTTTGCCTGTTTCTTTGGGAAAATGTGTGTTGACGCTTCGAGCAAGACGGAAAAAGAGGAAGAGTCACTTCCTCCACTCGCTCCCTCTCTTTTTCTCTATCTGTCTCATTCTTTCTCTATCTCTCTCTCGTTTTTTCCCCCCTTCTTTCCACCTCCTCCTCCTGCTTCTCCTCACAGCGGTAGATTATCTCAGAATGATATTGCAGGCCCTGAGCCACAGCATGGTTGAGGCAGACACTAAATTTGCCCCCATCGACACACGCTGCACTTATCACACATGCTAATGGGAAGCGGCGCGGCAGGCAGGCAGGCCAGCAGGGCTCTCCAGCGGGCGCTCGCTCCAGTCTGAGGGAGGGGGTCGGCCACAGACACCAGGGGTAACCTTTCTGCTCTGTGACGGAGATAGGGCTTGTTGTGTGTGTGTGTGTGTGTGCGTGTGTGTGTGTGTGTGTGTGTGTGCGTGCGTGTGTGCGTGTGTGCGTGTGTGTCTGTGTGTGTGCATGTGTCTTTGTATGCATGGATTTGTGCTAAATAACGCTGCCTTTTTCTACTTTTTACATTTTTGGTGTCTACATGTGTATTTGTGTGTGTGTGTGTGTGTGGGGGTGTGTGTGTGTGAGGGAGGAATGCAAGCAAGTGTGTGTGAGGGACAACATCGCCAGGGGAGGAGAGAATTGTAAAGGAGATGTGCAACCACCCTGAATCAGTGCACTTCATAGTCCACAGAAAAAAGGTCTACTATGACAGTGACACACTCCTACGTGATACATAATGTGTCCCTGTATGTGCACATCACACAACAGTGGACTGAGACTACATTAAGTCTTGTTTGTGTAATCTGATATTATACCAAGGTCATTTTCAGAGATTATTTAAATGATTTTATATTATAATTATTTAAATAATAATAGGTAATAAACAATAAACAAACAAATGAACAATGATCATACAAAATAACACAGTATTCCTTTAAATTCCAACTTTACACATACTACATGCACAGTTATATTGTATTTTTATACAACATAACCTTAAAAATATATGATATTCCTTATTGTAAACTGTGGATTTATAGCCTACTATTTTCTCCTTTGTTGAATGGTGTCCACATGCGTGGACGGTTAAATTACTTTATTAAAATGCAATTAAATTCTAGCACAATTCTGAATGACAAAACCAAATAATCTCGATCATTTTGTCAATCTCGATCATTATTGTCACAACTCATGCATGAAAGGGTTAAATGCGCAGCAGCAAAACACGCAGTGTTTCATTGTAAGCATGTGAGTGAGTTTTAGTCATGCTTTACTCAGTAAATGTCAAGAGATGTGTTTTTGTATTTGCTTTCCCCTGCATTTCTAGAGGGAAGGCTAACGTCGTCGCACTGTGCTTAGTAAGCCTTGCTAGCCGAAGACCACTGAGGTGAGGACTCCAGTCACCTAGTTTGAAAAGGAGAGTACTACAAGAGCTAATGAGAGAGCGAGAGAAAGAGAGAGAAAGCTGTCCTAAAATCGTCCTGGACCACCAAGAAAATCTAAGGTTTGATATTCTCCGTAGTGCATTTCAGAGCTGGTAATGCCATTAACACAGCAGGGGCTGTGCTGGGCTTTGGGTTTCATTAGGGGCAATCACTGGCATGCCTGAGCATCTCCCACCAAATCACTGCCATTCTGTGCCTCTTATGGAAATGAAGGCAGTGACTGGATCATGGTGCTGTTATGCGAGTTAGTGTGAGGCCACTCTAACCGCTGACCTGTTAGATCATTCCATGCGCGCGCACGCCTCCACAGAGGGATAATGAATGGATAAGTGAGAGTGAGAGAGGTAAAATTAAAAAAAAGACAGCCATGGAGAGTTGGAAGGTCAGGATGGTGTAACAGCCCTGGTCTGAAAGGCCCCCAGTGGGACACTTCACACAGCCTTCTGCCCCACCTTCCTCCCCTCCCTCTTTCCACTCCATTTCTCTCTATCCCTCCATCTCATACTCTCAGCCCTCCTCCCAAAATAGACCTTCCTGTGCAGGCCCAGAGCACGGCGCTAAAATTAGCCCTGCCTTATCGAGCACCCAGCCCCCCTGCCTCCATTAGCCACCACTCACACCCTGTCAGTGCACACAAGCCCCTGGCTCAAGGGCTCGCCAACAAAGGCTGGACTTTAGCGCGTGTGTGGTGTGCATGGTGTGCGTGTGTGTGTGTGTGTGTGTGTGTGTGTGTGTGTGTGTGTGTGTGTGTGTGTGTGTGTGCTTCAACAAGGCAGAGAGAAGAGAGAACAGAAAGGAGACTGAAGTGGAAAGAGTAAAAGAGTAAAAAGAAAGGGAAGAAAGGAGGGATGTCAGAGGGCTGGGGGTGGGAGGGAAAAGCCGAATGAAAAAGACAGAGAGAGAGAGAGAGAGAGACGGAGCGTGAGACAAATACAGACATTAGAACAAATGCTCTGATGAGAAAGAAGGGAAGAGGATGATCATAGGAGACAAAAAGTAGCAGAGAAAAGAGGAGGATTGGGGGACCGATCTGGAGAGCAGAAGGTGTTTCCAAACAGCAAATGATGAATCACACGTGAAACAAACCATAAGGGAGAGAATCAGCCATAACTCCCGGAAGAAAGCAGGAGAAGAAGAGATGCAACAAAGAGAACAAAAGAAGAGAAACCTCTGCATTACTCTCTCATGGCCTTACATTGTGCCCTTTTCACACACACACCCCTCCCCTCCGCCCTCCTCCCCCTCTCCTCTCTTCTCCTCTCCTCTCCTTTTCTCTGCTCCTGGCTGCAGTGGCCCTCAGCGCTGGGGCTGGAGCGTCTGAGGAGGGTGGAAGTGGAGCGGGTCAAACGGCAGCGTGTTCCAGGCCACCCACCGCAGCCAGGGCTGACCTGATGAATGTTTCATGGGATGGCTGCCGCAGCACAGCTCCGACCGGACCGGGTGAACAGCAGGCCAGCGGAAGGCCCCAGAGCTTCACCGAGGGCCTCCCTGCCAAGTTAACTAGTGCTTTATGGCCCATTTGGGTCCCTGTAGTGACTCTGTTGGCCTCACTGGGTCGCAGTGCTGCTCTAAAAATGGCCTGAGGTTGTTTGTATTAAAGCTTATGCTCTCTCATTCACAGTGTATGTCGCTGTCATTATCCACTCTCTGGCACAATCTTTCCCACTCTGGCTCTGTCGCTTTTCCTCCGCCCCTCTCACACAGATCTCAAATATCCCCCCATATTTCTCCTTCTTCGTGTGTTTTTGAGAGCTTGAGTTCAGGGGTCACAGACCTGAGATGGCAGCAAAATGAGCGGGCAATCTATGAGCACCATTACTGTCCTTTACAATAAATAAATAAAGACATGATCGTACTGGAATGGTAGATGATGGATTAAAAACAAATCATTAGCAAGTCAAATACCCGTACTGGCTGCGGGCAAATGCTGCCGATCTGAAGACGGCTTTGATCTCAAAACAGGCAAACAACAACAGAAACAATCAGCAGAGAGATATGAAGACAAACAGGGGGATGCAGATGAGAGCAGCAGCTCTTCACGCCAACACACTCCATTACCTAGTCCTGCCTCCTCTCCCATGCTGTAAGATACCTGCCCAGAGGCTCACAGGAAGACCTGCACCACTTCCCTCTGCAGGTGTGCCAAAATGCACTTGACACCTGGACAGGACAGGGGTGTAGGAACTAGATACTGGCCCTGACACGCACTCCCACTGACCCCTCTCTTTCCCTCATCCCTCACTCCCTCCCTCCCTCTCACTCTCTCTCTCTCTCTCTCTCCTCCCCCCCCCCTCCTCCCTCTCTCCCTCAAACTCCCCCGGCCTTGTGAGTGATCCTACTGATACATGCAATTCCCCTGCAGCCCAATTTAATCCGTGCCAATCAATGAGGCATGGGCTCTTGTCTGGGCAGAGAGAGAAAGGAGAGGAGAGAAAAGAAGGAATATAAAAATGACAAGCCTTGCTAGTGCTCTTTGAACAATGAGAGCATTTGATGCAATATCATACAAAAATCAATAGCCCACTGGTTGGCCTGATGGATTGGCAAAGACCCTGACATTCTGACACTGTTGAAGAAAGGCGCCTTGTCGCTTGCAGGATTCTTTTTTTGTCCATGGCTGTGTGCTGCCTGTGTGGTTGTGTTCATGTGTATATGGTCTCTGTATTTGTGCGTGCGTGTGTGTGTGTGTGTGTGTGTGTGTGTGTGTGTTTTAAGAGAGGGAGAGGGAAAGAAAGAGAAAGCTACAGTGTCTATTATTCAGTGAGAGAGAGAGAGTGTGTGTGTGTGTCTGTGTCTGTCTGTGTCTGTGTGTCTGTGTGTGTGTGTGTGTGTGTGTGTGTGTGTGTGTTATAAGAGAGGGAGAGGGAAAGAAGGAGAAAGTTAGTGTTTATTCAGTGAGAAAGAGTGTGTGTGTGTGTGTGTGTGTGTGTGTGTGTGTGTGTGGTGTCAAATACACAATGTCCACAGTCTCAGTCCCCTAGTCTCTAGCCATCCTCTCTCAGTAACTGTGTTCTGTGTGGAAGTGCAGGAGGGCTTTGGAGGGCTTGAGACAGGGGCCACCTTCTCTCCTCTCTTTGCTCTTTCTTCAGTGCGGGAGTAAGAGAGAGAGTGAGAGAGAGAGTGAGAGAGTGAGTGAGAGAGAGAGTGAGAGTGTCCTCTGAACCCCTCTTATGTTTAGGCAAGGGGAACTCAAGAGGGGGCTTCTCTGTTCTCAGCCTGAGCTCATCAGGTCGAGGACAAGTAGGGTTTGGGAGAGATCCCAGACAGCTGCCACCCTTAAACCAGTGCCCCCTCAAGCCCTTCTCAGACAGCACACTTGGACTTATATGCAGGTTACTATAAGATGTCATATCACTTCATAAAAACACTGTGTTGTGTCTGTATTCAACGCATAATTGTTAGATAGCTCATAACAAGAAAGATGTTGGCCTGACATTTTGATACACCTGCAGACATGCATGTGGTTTAATATAATCTGTACAAGATAGTACAAACATAAATGACCAATAATCATAAGAAAGGGCTGAGCAAATCAAGACACCATGTCGGGAACACCTGGATTGGGGATTTCAATTACATCTAGCTCCAGATTTTTTTTCATCACTGTAACAAGCTTACAGAAATAAATCTACCCCTGCTCCAGAACTTCCTGGGCACGACTGCTGTCCCTGTCCCCTCGTCCCCCTCGCCTCCCCCTTGGATGGGGAATTACGGTTGAGGGGAAAGACAGGTTGTTCTTCTCCCATCCGGGCTGAGGGGGAATCACAGACACAATTTCATGGTTTGTGACTGGTGCACACCACTGCACACACTCATCCCCCTCGACCTGGATGCATGGAGCGCGCAAAAGAGAGAGAGACACAGAGACAGACTGAGAGAGACAGAGGGAGAGAGCGAGAGAGAGAGAGAGAGAGACAGAGTGTAGCTGGGCCTCTGCCTAATGCTGCCCATCTTCATCATCACTGCCATCTTCCTCAGGGCCAGAGGCGGAGGGACCCTTCCAGGTTCATGAAGAATAAAATATTGCACTCGGATTATTTCTACCAACAAGGAGAGGAATGCAACTTACCATTTTATTATTGATTTCATGAAAATGAATCTCGCAGACCTTCTCTACCACGTCTTCAATCTCAAAGGTTACAAAGCCGAATCCTGCATAGAGGAATAGTGAGAGAGAGAGAGAGAGGAGAGGATGAGAGAGAGAGAGAGAGACCCAGCAAGCAAGAAGGGGTGAGGAATGGTAGAGAGGAGGATGAGAGAGAGTGAAAGACAGGGAGAGAAAAAAAGCAAATGAAAAGAAATCAGTTAATCTGTAAATGGTGAAGCAAACTTTTTTTCATTTTTTCATTTTCTCCTCAGAAAACAGCAAATTTGCGCTGATTAGCATTCTGCGGCGCAGAAGGAGGTGGGATGAGCGCTTGAGTGTGTGCGCCGTTCGCCAGCGCCTAATGGCTTCCTAATGACGAGAGGATGATGCATCTGCCTCCGTGGCCAGCCCTTGCTCTTCCCGCCGTATAGATGAAGGAGTCCTGGGCATTATTAAAAGAGCTCGCCGCTAGCTCCTCAGAGACAGTGCAGCGCCCGCGCGGAGCTACGCTACGCTCAAAGCTCATTTAAGAAGATTCATGGCTCCACGCTTCCTGGATTTCGCTGCAAATATTCAGTGGTCGTCCTCGATATTTCATGCTTTAACACATTTCATTCATAAAAAAAAGAGAAGATTACAGCTGCTCTTTACTGTCCCTCTTCATTTTCTGCTGTGGTCAGGCAATTAGCATATTTTATTTTGAAGGCAGGGGTTTTAACTCGTCACTGTTAAAATGCCATATTGTGTTGGGTTGTGTTTTTTGGTGTGTGACAACAGCAAACTCTGACAAAGAGTTGACAGTCGGAAATCATTTCACAAATTATAACAAAAAGGAGACAGAATAAACACCCAGTTGAAAGACATCTGTTCTCCACACAAACCTAACACACACACACACACACACAGCACAAACACAGACACACATATACATACACACACACACACACACACACCGAGACATACCCCAAACCTGTCCATGTAAGTAAACCCCGATCAGTACATTTCAGTTTATTTCTCAAACAAACAGGGGGGGGTTCTGAGTTTCGGCAGGCCTTAAGGAGAATTTCAAAAGCAACGGCAGATAAGAGATGAGCCGTGGGGCTGGTAAGTGCCGCGTGGGCCGTGACACGCAGGCCAAGAAACCAGGAAGTGCAGGGGTCCTCTGAGCGCGCTCAGACGAGAGATAAGCCCAGATAAAGAGGCAGGCCGCCAGATAAGAGCACCGCACACATAAACAATCCCATGACCCATCACCTGCCCCAGCAACACATCCCCACCCTGCTCCTTCCCCTCCCTTCCCCTCCACAACCTTGATGGCAATTACAGGAGCCAGCGGCTATATTTACACAGAGCAATGGGGAGGAAGACTCTCCACAGCTGTAATCATCAGTCTTCAGCCCTCGCTCTCTCTGTGAGGTGAAGCCGAGCGGGAAGAAAAGAGCCTCGGCGCTCAGCTCGGCCCTGGGCCGCCTCCCTCCCTCCGCCTCCCACCCGCCGGGATAAACTGCGGCGGCTTTAGCACCGGTCTGAGTGCTGAGTACTTCTGAAGGACTGTCGAGAGGTCAGCGCCTCCGCTGGGTAAAAATAACAACGCTGCAACCGCAACCCCACGCGAGACGCAACCGACGGTACACGGATGCCATGTTTACTGCTGTGAGACTGAAGAGGGGAAGGGGACAAAGCTTTATGGAAGAGGTCACGAAAGGTCAGGAGGTTACTGGTGTGAGTGTGTGTATGTGTGTGTATGTGTGTGTGTATGTGTGTGTGTGAGCGTGTGTGAGTGAGTGTGTGTGTTTGTGTGTGTGTGTGTGTGTGTGTCTGTGTGTGTGTGTGTTTGTGTGTGTGTGTGTGTGTGTTTGTGTGTGTGTGTGTTTGTGTGTCTGTGTGTGTTTGTGTGTGTGCGTGTGTGTGTGTCTGTGTGTGTGTGTGTCTGAGTGTGTGAGTGTGTGAGTGTGTGTGTGTGTCTGAGTGTGTGTGTGTGTGTGTGTGTGTGTGTGTGTGTGTGTGTGTGTGAGTGTGTCTGAGTGTGTGTTATTGTTATTGATGCTAGGTGCATGGTGGTGGGACTGACACGCCGCCCTCACACACACTTCCCCCCTCTGTGGGGCTGTGTGCCGGGCCAATTACCCTGTGACCCCCTCCCGTCTCCGCTCTGTAAAAAGCTTCCTGTATGACCCCATTAGGACATCCTGCTGGCAGAGACTCAGCTGAGGGGCCCTGCACACTGCCAGCACTCTCCCACTCCCAACCTCCGCTCGCTCAAATGCTAATCCAAGCAAGCGCTAGTAACACAACTGTAGTTGCATTTACATTTAGTCATTTAGCAGACGCTTTTGTCCAAAGCGACGTACAAGGCAATGGCCATGTGAAAATAAACAGACTTATGTCATTCTATACGGGTATGTAAAAAAGTCTGTAATCAAAGTGCGAGCACTTTAGTCATTGTTTAGATTTCTGCAGTGGACCTTAATTTGTGTCAGGCACACTTTCTTTCTCTCTCTTTCCCTTTATCCCCCTCTGTCTCAGTGTGTGACTTTCTCTTGTCCTTTCTCTCTTGCCTTCTCCAGTTCTCTTATTTTCACTATTTCTCACTCCATATTCTTCTCCATCCATTCCTCTCACTGTAATTCTCTCCTCTGTTTCGCTTTTCTAGTTGTTTACTTCAAAGAAGGACAGGAACTGTACCGAAAGGACACTGCTCGCTCTCTCTCTCCCGCTCTCTCTTTCTCTGTCGTTCTCTCTCTCTCTCTCTCTCTCTCTCTCTCCCTCCCGCTCTCTCTTTCTCTGTCTCTCTCTCTGATCGGCTTCCTGCATTCACATATCCTTCCTAACCCTGCTGGTAAACTGTGCAGCTAATCAAAGAAGACATGGGAGTTCAGCACATCTACTGAGGCCACACTACAGATTCATTAGAAACACCGTATGGCTCTTCTATAATTCCATTACTGCAATGTTTAAGGACCCCCATCCACCACGAAGAATCAAGTTAAGAATCAGCACCGGGGGAAATAAAAAAAAAAACAGAGTTCTGCCTTAAATAGCTTCAATACATCAAACTCATTTAAAAGTGTGTGTGAAATGAAGGAATTTGTAATATGAAATATAGTGGAGAACAAATTTGCATGGAGCCAATGGATGAAACTAACGGGATCACCACCATGCAAAGCCTTCCACGCCACCACGGCAGAGGAGGCATTAGTAGCACGCACAGAGCGGCCCTTTGAGGAGAGTATCAGTGGGAACATGAAGGACGGGGAGTGGGGCCGGGTGACTGCCTCCCTGGTGATTTCTTTGGGGGAGACATTTACATGTGTTTGTGTGTGTGTGTGTGTGTGTGTGTGTGTGTGTGTGTGTGTGTGTGTGTTTGAGGGGCCCAGGCTTTCAGGGGCTGCCTCTGAAAATGACGAAGAGCTACGGCACTTGCTCTCATCCCCCCTCCCTCTCCCTCTCCCTCTCGGCTCCCTTCCTCCTCTCGCTCCGTGCCCCCTTATCAGCCCCATGCCGACCACTTCTGACAACCAACAAATCAGCTGTCAGGAGCAATTTCTCACCAACAGCCCCGTGCCCGCCCGTTTGCCACACGCTGGGTGGCAGAAGAGGGAAACTGCCAGGGCGAAGAGGGAGGGGGATGTAAGGTGTTTAAGCACAGTTCCAACACACACCCAACAAACACACACACACACACACACACACACACACACACACACACACACACACACACACACACACACACACAGACACAGACACAGACACACACACTCACAACACCTTTTCGTTCCACAAAAGCTCCCATCACTAACACACATGGTTGGGTAAAATTGGTGGTGGCCGCCGGCTAAATCTCACATGTTCCCCCAGCCTCTACACCTCCATTCTAGTTCCCAGGACAGGTGTGAGAAGAAAAACTGAGTGTCATAAACCACCTTATTAACCACACTTGCAGTCTTTACATGGCTGTGTAAAAGCCCAAAACACCAGACTGCCGAGCTGACAAAGATTTATATGCACACATATTAGGTCCCACACGCACATGTAGGGCAGGTGGGTAGGGTGTGTGTATATTTTAGGGTTTTATTTTGTTTATTACGAGTCAAACGGGTAGAAAAAATACTGCATCCCTCTAGATGCACTGGCTCTGCCCGTGACATCTCTGAGGTGCTGACGCAACAAGGCCAGCACTGCTTTACCTACTATGCCTCAGTCGGATGAAAATCCCATCATATAAATGTGCCCACAACAACAGGGGTGGAAGAGAGCCCCAGTGGCCTAAACATTTGGGGGGTAAGGATGTCTCAGACCTACATGCCTGTACACTTCTACCCAATCATAGGTGGCGGGACATCAACCACACTGTAATAATGGGTCTCCTTGTCCAATAGAGTGTGTTTTTGTAAAGAGAGCACTCAATGCCTTTGGTTGCCTAGTGAGCCTATCTGCTTATATAACCACACTGGAAGACCCATGATGCACATGCACTCCCACCTAAACAACTCTGTGCCTCATCCATGGCTGGTCATCTCTGGTTGCTGCTTTTTTCTTGTAGTTACTAGTGCCCCTGCTTCCACAACGTTACAGAGATATAGGGCGGCTTTTTGTCTTATCCATGAACTTAAACTGGATTTGTGGCCTAACTGACCGAACAGCTAAAACACAACCACCAACCACAGTGTTCTCACTAGACACCACCAACTGCAGGTGATTCACTGTGGAAAAAAAAACCCAGACCCAACCCAAAGTCCCACACAATAACAATGGATGATATCTCTGTTAACATTTTTGTCCATTACTTTTTTGTTTCCCCAGACACCTTCCCTCAATGACAACACATGGATTTTTCCAATCTCTGGCACGATAATAAGTGTTAGCGCGCTGTTGTGGAGGCGTCCGGGCGCATCCTCACACTTATTAGCTCTCAGTCTGCGGCGTGGGCCTCTGTAGACTCCCTGCTAACGCCGGCGGGCTCCCTCACGCTCGCCAGCACACAACAAAGAGCTTTAACACACTTAATGCCAGTCCCCTTTGGAGTGCTGTCACAAATAAAATTAAAATGCTAAATCAATGAGTCTTCAACTGACCTTTGCTCAAAAAGCAGGGGTGCCTAGGGCAGTTCGATGTGTTTAAAGGGAGGAGAGGTACACGACCAAATCAGATATTATTACCGACACGACGTATCCTTTCTCCAGATGAGGGGAGGTAAATAGATTGCGTTGTGAATATTAAACTTCTCTCCCCAGCCCACCCCACCACAGCCCTGCCTTTTGCCGGCAGTCTGCCTGCACACATACTTAAAACACATTCAGAATTCAGAGTCAGAAAGCATCCAGACGGCTCACGTTTTGTAATCTTTACTGTGTTGTAGATTAATTCCAAATGGATAACATTGCCATTTTTGCCACCCAAACTGCTATTTTGCCGGCGGAATCTCTCATTCATATAAATACTAAGATCAGCGCTTTGAAGAAGCCCCTTCGGCAGCAATTACAGCTTAAGGTCTTCTTGGGTAAGCGTCTACAACCTTTGCTCGCCTGGCTTTAGGTGCTTTATCCCATTCTCCCTGACAGATCCTCTCAAGCTACATCAGATTGGATGGACAGCGTCTGTGAACTACTATCTTCAGGTCTCTCAACAGATGTTCTATAGGCTGCTGCGGGGGCCACTCAAGAACAGTCAAAAGAGACTTATTTCTTGTTTTCTTGGCTGTATGATTTGGGTCTGAGGTGTACTGAAAGGTCTCAGGTCACGTAGACCTCTCTGTAATTGGCTGCATTCATACTTCCTTCAACTCTGACCAGTCTCCCTGTACTTGACACTGAGAAACTCCACGGTATGACGCTGTGACCAACATGTCACTGTAGGGATGGTATTAGATGGTATTAGCTAGATGATGTGTCTGCCTGGTGTTCGGCAGATGCAGTGCTTGGAGTTCTGCCCAAAGCGTTACATTTTTCTCTCATCAGACCCGAGAATCTTTTCCTTCATGCTCTCCAAGTCCTTTAAATGCCATTTGACAATCTCTAAGCAGGCTTTCATTGCCTTTTTACTCAGAAGGGGCCTCCGTCTACCTGCACTAGCACAAAGGCCTGATTGATGGAGTGCTCCAGAGATGGTCATTCTTCCATCAGATTCTCCCATTTCTGCAGAGGAGTTTTGAAGCTGTGTTAAGAGGGTCTATTGGGTTCTTGGTCACATCGCAGACCAAGGCCCCTCTTGCCCTTTAAGTCAGTTCGGCTGGAGTCCTGGTAGTTCAAAACGTCTTCCATTTCACAATTATTGAGGCCAATGTGCTCCAGGGAACACTCAATGCTTTTGAGACGGTATTATACCCTTTCCCTGATCTATGCCTTGCCACAATTTTATTGCAGAGGTCTACATTTCCTTAAATATAACTGCTTGTTTTTTGTCCTGACATGTAGTGTGAATTGTGGCACCTGAGCCTATGTACGAAGGCAGGTGTGTGCCTTTCTAAACTCTGTCCAATAAATTAAATTAGCTACAGGCAGTCTCTAATCACGTTCTAGGCACATCTAAATCCTAATTAAAGCAAACGATGCACCTGACCATAATTTAGGGTCTAACAAATTGAGTAAATGACAGATTTGGATTATTAATACATTTGAATTGAAAAAAATTCACTTTACGGGTTAATGAGTGCAGATTGGTTGGAAAAATGGCAATTTTATCCATTTCAATTTAAATCTTCAACACACAAAAAATGGGAATATTTTCTGAATTCACTGCACACAGTATTCAGCCCTCACACACACAGCCTCAGCCTGCTCACAGTCACACACATAATACTCACACATACTCATTCTATCCGGCACTGTGTGGTTACACAAGTCACCTCACTTCTGTTAAAACTCTCTGGAGCGCTCCCACTCACCCTGCTCATAGATGCTTAATCACACACATAATGCTATGAGAGAGAGAGAGAGAGAGAGACACGGTGATTGTGTGTGTTCAGAACAAGAGTAATTGACAGCAGTAACTCAAGTGCTGACAGGGTAACACAGCGCTCCAATGCAGGAGAAACAAGCAACCATTTAGGAGAATATATGTGTGTGTTGGACATGTGGAGGGACTTGTGTGTGCGCATACATATGTGTCCATGTGTGCGTATATCTCTCTCTCTGTGTGTGTGTGTGTGTGTGTGTGTGTGTGTGTGTGTGTGTGTATGTGTGTATGTGTGAGTGTGAGAGAGAGAGTGACGGAGGAGAAGAGAGAACGGGAGGCAGTACAGAAGAAATTCTGTGTGCGCGTGGGGAAGGCGTGTAATAAATAAGTGCATCTTTCTGAGTGCATAAAATGTGTGTGTTTCCACGGATCTGGCCATTGACCTGTTCAAGCATCAAACTGCAATCAAACACCTTTCTGAGGCGTGAGTAGGAGTGGAGAGGACAGAGAGGAGAGGGATGGCAGGCAGACAACAGCCAACACAATAAAATCAAAGTGTCAATTACTCTCTTCCAGCCCAGATAAATGGGCTCGCTTCCCTGTCCATTAATAATACGACAGGAAGCCTGTTAGTGGACTCTAATTTTTTACACCTTGCCAGTCGCACGGGACGACGAGAGGACATGGCTGGTCAGGATTCATGCGGGCCCCCGAGCTCTACGCTGTGGAACAAAGGAAAACACACACTCTCTTCCTGTCAGGCTCTGTCTATATTTATATCCCACTCTCATTCTCTGCTTTTCACTTACTCGTTCATTCATTACCTTTCACTCATAGGAACCATCTCTATCAGTTTCTATCAGTTTCTCTCTCTCTCTCTCTCTGTCTCTGTCTCTCTCTCATGTGTTCACCTCCCTGTCTCCAATTGCCTAATTTTAGAACGCCTTATTAAAGCCTCTCTCTCACTCTCACACCATCACTTTCTAATGCTCCCCTCTCTCTCCGTCTCTCTCTCTCTCCTTGGTGGGGCCATGGGTGAGATGGATCTCCGCGGAGTCGATAAATAGATTGGCACGTATCGATGGGAGTTTGTGGCCTTATTTACACATCCTGTTAATCAAAAAAGAGGGGGGGGAGGCAAGAGGCAGGAGGGGGAAGAGAGCTGGGCGAGCGGTAAGCTTCCTGGCACTACGAGGCCTTGTAAACTAAATGAGACTGGACAGAGGAATCGATTGGAGCAGCAGCCCCATCCCGCTACATTATAATGACCAGTGTGATATGCACTCGGACGGAGGGGTGAGAAAATAGAGAGACACAGAGGGAGAGGAGTTGAAAGAAGGAGTAAAACAAGGAGCCAGTCAACTTTTCCCAGCTAATACTATGCCAAGCAATATACAGAATTGCCTAAACGCAGGATATTACACATGAAATGCTAGATAATCTCTCGTTTTCTGACATTTATCGGTGACTGAAATAAAACGTGTTGTTCTACAAGTGAAATAGAGACGTATAGAAAGCACCCTCTAATAAACCCTCAGCTATGAAGGTCAGACAAAGGCAGACACAAACAATCATACCTAGTCAAAGCAAACACTGACAGTAAACATGAATCTGAATGTTAAATGAAATGCTGGCCTAAACATCTGACACCACTACCCTTCTGAAGATGTTGAGAGGTCTGTGTTCAGTTAAAGGAGCAGTCTGTGATTCATCTGACACCACTACCCTTCTGAAGATGTTGAGAGGTCTGTGTTCAGTTAAAGGAGCAGTCTGTGATTCATCTGACACCACTACCCTTCTGAAGATGTTGAGAGGTCTGTGTTCAGTTAAAGGAGCAGTCTGTGATTCATCTGACACCACTACCCTTCTGAAGATGTTGAGAGGTCTGTGTTCAGTTAAAGGTGAAGTCTGTGATTCATCTGACAACACTACCCTTCTGAAGATGTTGAGAGGTCTGTGTTCAGTTAAAGGTGCAGTCTGTGATTCTAATCCAATACACTTTTTGTCAAATTCAGGGAATATCTCTTCCCAGTCCTATAGCTGTCCATTCAGTGTATGTGCACAAAAAACACTCTGGTGTTCGTACACTGTCCTGTTAATGGGAAACAAACAAAGTGGATCGGACCTAGCCATACACAACTCAAGCCAATCAACGCATTTCTTACAGGAGTACGGCAGGGAGGGGTGTAATTTAATTGGTTGTTGAGCTCAAATATCAACCATCTTTTGTCAGAATCGCAAACTGCATCTTTAATGTTAAATTTACAGTTAAATTTGTTAATGTTGCCACCAATCAGGCTAGCTGACCTCTAAAAAGCACAGTGTTCTCAGTGACATAATTAAATAGAAAGACAAGAAAGTGCTGGTAAATAACTGATGTGGGGTTTTAACTTTGTTCAGACATCACATCAAAGATGAGCAGGCATTAGTTAAGCCTTCAAAACGGTCTCATCAGAAAGCACTTTGCAATCCTGCTGTTTTTAATTATAGAATGCCCACCCGATAAAAATAGTGACCTAGTTTATTACTCTGTCATTTCAGATGTGGTGCTTCATTCACTAAGCGAATCTATTACAGTTTGAGGGATATCATCTGCAGATTTGTATCGTGAGTTATTCTGAAGCAGAACGATAGACAAATATAAAGTCACCCTGCTTCTCTTTATTTCGCTTTTCTAAGGTATTTCACTGGCAACCCAATTCCACTTATTCCCCACCCACAAAAAATATTCCTGTCTCATAATATGTGCTCAATTGAGCCATCTTTGCATATCGTTTCCACAGATTTATCATATTCAAAATCTTTAAGCGTTGCGGGTTTTCCACATTACTGGTTTATTGTGCCTGTCGCTCCCCACATTGGGCGCTGACAGGACTGGTAATGCAGCAGCATATGGGAGGCGCTTTGAGACCGATGCGTTCTGACAGTTCTTTGTTCATAAATGCTGAAAACTAGCAGCGAAGGCCCGTCGCTGCTGCCACTGTCGCTAGGCGCGAGCCACCACGGCAACAAGTCCAATTTCACCCCCTTCTCTCCCGCGCAAAACAAGAGTAATGTGATTACACTGGCATCAAAACAATTTAGGCCTTTAATTACTGCAGCCATATCAAGGCGGCGGAGTGGGGGGGGGGGGAGAGAGTATGATGAGAATTTTTCTCAAAGGAGAGCAATTGGCATGACAAATGAAGAAAAGAGAAAATTCAATGTTTATTTAACCAACAAACAGTTATATGATCATGCGAAGGTTTGATGTGATTATGCATGGCACTGGCAGGTGGGTTACTTTTCTGATAGCGCTGAATCAACAGTCACAAACTATTTCACACTGAGGTAATAAACATATCCTCTTATCTGCCACTTCTGACACTGCATTTTCTAACCAACAATATTTCATGTACACCCCCTGTGATTAACGTACAAAACAGTCTTACCTACTGCGCTACAAACTGATGGCAGACTAATATTATGCATTTCCCCCAAAGTAGAGTATCGTCTCTTTTTTTTTTTAAAACACACACACACACAACTAAAATGAGAAACCGCCACACGACTGCACTGCACACTGAAAAACTCCACAAAGCCAACAAAGCCAACAAATTCAAAATGCACAAACGCGCTGGGATCTTTTCTCCGGCTCGAGGAGCTCATTTCTGGGATGATGAGTTGCGTCGGCCATTACACTCTCTGCCTCACCTTGTTAGGCTAGCAGAACCATTCCCATTTGCCATGTCGCTCTGGACCACTACTTCTATGAAGTGCAGCGTGAAGATAGCAATTTCATGAAATGACACACCCACAATTAGCGCGCTGATTTGCACTAATAATAGTGGTTGGACTCTGGAAATGTGGCAGGAGATGCAAATGAGTGTATTTACGCTTGGCAAAGTGCCTTGAATATGCGCCATAAATTACACCTTGAGGTAAACAACACGTGCGGGATGGCTATGGTATGTTTACGACGTAAACGTGTATTCAGCCATTGGTGGTGATGGGGGCGTTTGACACGTGTGCACACATTTGACACGCTAACATGAAGTCATTCCGACTGGAGGGAGAGAGACAGAGAAAGAAAGAGGGAGAGAGAGAGGGAGAGATTGGGGGTGGGGGGCGGGGGGTCTGAGTTCATCTACATTTCTGAATAATGCATGCAGAGCCGTTCACCTCATATCTCTAGTGCCGTGATGGAGTGTGAGATTATCAATCATTATGTCTAATTAGCTATTCCCGGCTGTGTGCATCACTCTCTCTCTCTCTTCCTCACATGCGCTCTCTCACTTTCTCTCTCTCTCTCTCTCTATCTCTCTCTCTCTGTTTCTGTCATATGGTCTCTCTATCTTTGTCATGTTCTCTTGGCCCTGTGTGGCCATTACTTCTTCATCACATGAACCAGTAATTGTTACCAGCTAAACAACTTCCCCAGTGCTCATCTACCGAATGAGAACAGCTAGACACCTGAGTTCTTTGGTGTAAGTGTGTGTGAGTGTGTGTGTGTGTGTGTGTTTGGTGGGGGGTGGGATGTAGGTCACTGACATAGTCCCAGCCAGGCTTATGGTAAGATATGGTTATCTTACAGTTAGGGATAGTTGTGTTAGTGAGTCTTAGTGCTGGTTGACAGTTCTTCAGATGACATGCTATAGATTAACTGTAGGTTGTTTATCCATCTAAAATGGCTAACCAAACAGTGTCTCTGCAGAATGTTTGGGATGTGATACTAAGAGAGGGCTTATCAAGACGTGAAACATGATCCCCGTAGGAGCATAACTCACGCCTAGAACACACAGCCATACATCTGCATCGGCACTGTGCCATGCACCGTACGTGAGACTCATTAGGTCAGCCATATTTAGCTAGCGAGTCCCTACAGGTATTCATCGTGTGTAACCCACATGCTAATCCACGTGATTAAACAGGACGTGCTGAGTATGAAAACAATTCAGCTACAGTTGTTATTGGTGGTACATAAATAAATCAAATTGAAATTAACTGAACTGAAAGCTGATGGTTATTTGCCTGTGTGATGTTACAATCCATGTTGTCGTTCGAAAACTAGTCTGAATCTGAACACAGACACTAACAGGTGCGCCATCTCTATTTCTGATTACATGCAAGGGGAATAGGTAATATTGCATATGTAAGGCATTCTGTTTGAAGCTTTCCTTTGAACTGCAAGAACATGTCACATACATGCTGATTCTCTAATTTGTCAGCATTTGTCCTGACTCTGCATGCATATATGTATGTGTGTGTGTGTGTGTGTGTGTGTGTGTGTGTGTGTGTGTGTGTGTGTGTGTGTGTGTGTGTGTGTGTGTGCGTATGCGCGCCCGCTCTACACTGCTGAGCATCTTACCTAGCGACTCCATCTGTGTGTATGTGTGCACTGAGGAATCTATTTTGCCCGTGGTTTTGTATGTAGGTCACCTAGCAGCAACGGCCCATCAATTCAACTGTCCTACTTAGAGAGACACACAGTCCATTGGAGAAAGTGGGGATTTTTCACTCTGAGGTACCACCGGCATTAACACACACCCACACCCCTCACTACTGCCGCACATAGAGACTCACACACACTCCTGCCCACACAACAACGTAGTTTCCGCGCGCGCACATGCGCGCGCACACACACGCGCGCGCACACACACACACACACACACACACACACACACACACACACACACACACACACACACACACACACACACACACACACACACACACACACACACACACACACCAACATTCCAAAAAAATCATTAAAAACAGAACATGAGCAGAGAGAAAACTGAATTTCTGCGATAAGCAACAAAAACAAAACCGTGATTGTTAATAAAGCAGTCCCAGTGTTTTTGGTTGCTTTTTATTTTGTAGAAAACACAACACTAAGATCTTATAAAGGGGAAAAGCCCTTGGAGTGAGTTTACAAGTCTCCTGCGAAGTCAGAATGAGAGGGGGAGGGGGGGGATGAAGAAAAGAAACAAACCCTACTCTTTCAATTAATCATCCCTTTTACAAAGTCCCCAAAGCAGGCATGCATATGGCCACACTGATACAGCCTTCTGTGACTTAAAATAAGGAACCAGAAGAAAGAACTCCCCCTACCAAAGGGCTCAATCGTCGTCAACAGACCATCGTACGTCAGACAAACTGGTGAAACCCTCAGAGGGAGTGGAAAGCAGTTCTTTCATTTCTGCAGAACTTTCAGACTGGCTGCGGTCTCTGACGAGACGCGGGGAGTCGCAAGTCCTGCTCAAGGTCGCAGACCGTTTGACCTTCACTGCACAATTTCTGAGGATTACATCCAACACCAAGCATTTGACTCTAAGACATCAAGTGCATAATAATAACAACGGAGATATGATGTGTGTCTCCATTTACTGTCAAAATGTTAAAGACTGGTATGACTACTGAAGCATGGCTGTTATCAGTAAGAGGTGGAAATTGGACATGCATACGACTGGCTATGTCTATACATTCCTGCAGCATCCTGGTGCCTGTGTAATAACTCAGAGAAATAGTGCCATTTTCTATTACTCCTTCAAAGCAAACACAGACACTCACTCAAACACACGCTACACATTCAAACAAAAACCTACACAACCACTTACTCACTTACCCACACCCACACTCGCAAACAGAATGCAAACAGACAAGCTAACTGAAAGTTGCTGTGGACCAAAAAGAGCCCATGAGGTAAGCACTTTGATGGTAAGCAACTGAGCTCCTTTTCACCTTTATGAACAGACTCTGGATGCTGCAGGCCCATATGGTAGGTTCAGAACACAGATTGAGATTTCCTTCATCTTCAATTAGCAAACATTCAGAAAAAACATTGGTATTTTAAGCAGGGCCTTTGGACCAATGTACTTTTCAAGCATTTAAATCCCAACCACAGTTTTGCAGCCCACTGTACAAAACAATTCCCATATGCAGGCCAGCTCGTGAGGTGCTGTGAAACATCCGGCTATTCCAGTTACAATTATCTCAGGGTTTTTTCTCTGATCTGCCAAACAGAGGGAAATCTGGCGTGTCGGAACTGTAGCTGGGTGAGCTTGCAGGATGAGAGGGGAATAGTCTGACTCATGCTTCTGAAGACTGTAGCAGAAATGTTCAGTAATCCACCAGTCTTTGTTGTGTCAGTGAGATGATGTCATCTCCTTAATGACAAAGCCACACAATGCTCTCTGACTTCTGATCTGGTGGTCTAGTCACAATTACCTACCGAGCTGTCGGCATGTGTGTGTGTTTGCACCAGCATCTGTTTTTGTGGTGACCAAATATATGTGCTTATATAAGTGCTTGATTGTGCATGTTTAGGCCCAATACATGTAGAGTGAGAGGAGCATTCATGTATAAGGATGAATGTGTCTGTGAAGGATCAAGTCTATTTTTGAGTATGCACATGTGCCCATATTTATGAATATATTATGTATATAAGTACATGTGTTTATGTTTGAGGGTGTGTGTGTGTGTGTGTGTGTGTGTGTGTGTGTGTTTGTGTCTGTATATGTATGTGTGTGTATGTGTATGTGTATGTGTATGTATGTGTGTGTGTGTGTTTGACAGATGGGTAGACAGACAGAGGAAGATGCAAGGAGGAGAGTGAATCTAGCTGCCAAACCTATGGTAGGGCCATATTTGCATACAAGCTGCATTACCAGAGCTCATTTTTTAATATTATATTAAGTGCAGCCTAATTGCTTGTATAATCAAATGTGAAAATGTACATTATGAAGCTACTTCAGCGCATCACGCAACCATTTTAATCACCACCTCTTGAGGCAGTGCCAAGGTGAATTAGCCAAACTAAAATGAAAAGCTCTGCACGCCTCTTTTCGAACATCTCTCTCTGTTGTGCTTTTTGGCTCGTCTCTCTCTCGCCAATCCTACTCGTGTTATACGGTGGCTCTTTTGTACATGGAGATAAAAGACCCCACAAACATACGTGGTCAAGATGGAGACGGCATTATCATAAGCGTCACATCCCCTGAAGTGAGCAGCCGGCCAAAAGCAGGCATTAGACGAGACGCCTGAGAGGCTGGGGGAAAGGAAAGACAGCCGGCGAGGAACCCGTGTAGTGAGAGAGAGAGAGAGAGAGAGAGAGAGAGAGAGAGAGAGAGAGAGAGACAAAGAAGAAAAGAGGAGGGGGGGGGGGCTCAGGCTCGTAATACGGATGAGATCTGCATAATTAAAATACACAGCTAACCAGGGATTTGAGTTGTGTGAGTGCATATGTGTGTGTGTGTGTGTGTGTGTGTGTGTGTGTGTGTGTGTGTGTGTGTAGGGGGGTGAGGGTATACTGGTATACTGGTATACAGGGACACAGTTTGGGACAGTGAGGCACTAGTTGCTCAACTATAACTCATGACTCCTCCTGTGTGTGTGTGTGTGCGTGTGTTCTTTTCCCTAAGAACAAGGGCAAGTCGATGCTTTCCAAAATACAGCCATAGAACTAGGCTATACTGGTTCGATGGGTTATTTGCAACTCTGACACTGCATCTCTGTCTCCCCATCCGGGCCGATTTGTGTCGAATGGCGCTCACTTGCTCGCGATGGGAGCCATTTCTCATATTTTGTGATGTCATAAAAAGTGCCCTTCACAAGGGAATAGAGGTACATTTTGAGATGCACCCCCTTACACCATCTCATTTCAAAGGAGCACCACCACCCCCTCTCTCCTATGAAGGAGGCGACTTCACCTCTTTCAGGACTCCTCAGGTTTGCTCCTTTTTTTAATTCACTCGCTTTTATGGCAGCGAGCTCATTTCAATCTCAAAGCCAACATCTGTGGCGGCAAAACCAGCCTTAAATGAGTGCCGTTAAGCCCGCATCGCTGGGGAGATAACAAAGGAACTCGGAGAGAGGGAGCGAAAAAGAGAGTAGAGAATAGAGAGAGAGAGAGAGAGAGAGAGAGAGAGAGAGAGAGAGAGAGAGGGAGAGGGAGAGGGAGGAAAAGGAGGACTGATGACATACTTGCTTCCAGAAAGCTGGCCAGAGGTGATTTGGAGAGGAGAATAGAGTCTGACAGAACGATTGCTTGCTTCCCACACAAATAGCCCGAACTGACTAACTGCACTGATATATCACCATTGTGGAGAGATTCAGTTACTAACTAAAATACATACATGGCACTCCAAAAGCTTCCTTATTAGTATAGAAACCCTTCCTGGCTGCCTCGTCTGCGCAAGCTTTTACATGTGATCACATTCATTGTTTGGCCTGCCTGGCTCTGCAGGAGGCTGCAACATGAGCACAGGGACTATTCAATATGAAGGGGCCTATTCAAGCGAAAAATACATTTCATCTACAGAAAACTCACAACAGAGCCACTTTTTTTTTTTTTTTTAAGGGCCCCCTACAAAAACATTAGCGTACATAGAAGCACTTGTTAGTAATGGCCACCGCTTGGCTCCGAAAACAAGGACCTCTTGTAATGATGCATTTACCAAGCATATAAAAAATGCATGCTGCCCAGGACTGACACAGCAGCTACTCATGACCCTGTGCCACAGCCCAAACCTTTCCTGAGCGATCAGTGTTTGCGCCGGGCACGGAATAGATGGATTGTTTTTCTCCTTTTACTAGAGAAGGGCAGTGTGGGGAGGGCGGGGTTTTTTTTTTTTTTATGTGCTGCTTCCTTCCGCTCTAAGCATTTTATCCCCGTTTAATTGCCCTTTGAGATAGAGGCCTGATCAATTCTATGGCACGGCTCCCGACTGCGTGCTACTATTAGCCAACCTTTGAGGATGCGTTCCTAGGGGGCCTCACAGTCAGCGCGGCCGGCTTTAATTCATCTAAAGGTTATTCAGATAGACCAGGCAACAGATGCCCCCGAGAACTTGGTCTCCTTCTCCGGCTTTCTTCTCCTCCATTTTCATAATTTATTTATTTTTAAAAACAATTTCTGGCCCCAGCTCTCTGTGCAGGGGATTATTAAAGAGGGAATGAGATAGGGCAATGAGATAGTTTCCCCTCTATGTTTTTATCCTCCCTTTTTAACATTTATTTCCCCATTTCACACAGTATGGGCTAATGGCAGCTCTAAAATGAGGGGGCCAGCTGTTATCGCGCAGTGCTGAGGTCCTTATCAGAGGTCAGAGTCCGGACGTGGGGGAAGGGGCCCCCCCCCTGTTGATAAATAACCCAGATGAGTGGAGCACGGACACATGCGCACACTCAAGAGCCCTGTGCTTGCGTACTATTTATTTACTTCTACACATCCTATGGGCATGTGGAGGTGGGAGTGAGGAGGTGACGAGGAGACTATTCTGAAGAGATCGAATGTTTTAGTCTGACTGGAACCCTACAGGAGCCAAGGTCAGCCTAAGCTGATGTCTGTGTGTACTTGGGCACTGTGTAGACTCCTAAGCATCACGCACACTACAGAGGAAGGGGCACTATCCCTAGAAATAGGCACCGGGTGAATTGATTCTCTGGGACGATAAACCAGAAATAAACTAACAAAGCCAGACAGCCTCCTCCAGCTCTGTCTGTTCCTCCAAAGTGCCAGAGTGGGTTAGAACCTGAGCCCGTAGCATATGGCTACCATCGTACATCATCTCCCTCCTCGCTCCTACTGACGGGGAACTGTGGGAGGACGTGAGTGAGTAACGGAGAGGCGGCGATGACGGCAGCCTCCGAGGCTGTCGTGACACTGTCCAGTCGGAGAAAATGCGCTCTCCCGGCTGTGATCCCTGCATCCCGGGAGTTTGACGCACAAGTGGACTGAATACATTAACTACGGAAATGTCCGTCACAGGCTGCACCACCTCAGACGTGATTATGGAGCAAGAAAGGAGGCTGCCTGGCCCCTTTCATGTCTGCAGTCTGGCCACTCAGAGAGAGAGAGAGAGATGCCTCGTATCCTCTTTCAGGTATGCATTTGCAGAGAGTCTCTCTAAGATCGCCGGGGTGTGTTTTGCAGGAGTGGTGCTATTAAGGTCCCTGGAAGTCCACACATGCCCTTTCTTGAAAGAGGAACCATCGCCCCCCCAGAAGAGGTATCCCTGAGAGGGGGGCTATTGGGAGCGCTGCAGAGGGAAAATTACACCTTCATTAATGACTGACCCCACCAATCTCACCCTGGCCCCCTCGTCCTTATCGTCTCCTTGTAATCCCTCCCAACTGAAGCGGCTTTTTTCCTCCTTTTCAAACGAGGTTTAATGTAGCAGAAAAGTGATGCTTAATAATCTATCACAGATAGCGGGAGCGGGCGAGTGTAATGGGATGTCCGCCGCACGTAATCGTAGCATGCCAAGCCAGCTATGATTCATCCGCGGTTCACAGGAGAAATTAGCAGTCGCTGATATGCCTGCTGGAGGAGTGCCGCTCCTGCACCCCTCCTCATTATCTTCTCTTTCTTTCTTTCTTTTTTCTCTTGTTCTTCCTTTCTGTCTTTTTCTTTTTTTGCGGTTTTTCGTTATTTCCCTCCCTGTTCCTCTTACTTATCCTACGAGCCATTGAGCACTTCCTGTGCACACTAGCTTTCAGGTTCCTATTGTATACTTTCATCTGTGTGTGTGTGTGTGTGTGTCTGTGTGCGTGCGTGTGTGTGTGTGTGTACACGATTCTATGTATATGAGACTGAATCATCAATAAATCCATAGTATGTGATCGGTGTCCTTTGCGCAGAGGACAGCCTATACTGTAGCTGGTATCTGACTGTATGGCTGTGGACATGCCCTTGACACAACACATCTCCCTGGGGGTGTTGGAATCAGTCAGACTCACATGGGCCGTGTTAAATCTTGTTAGCAAGAAAAGATAGGGGAAGAATAACAAAATGGCATGACTACATTTTTATAATGCAACTTGAATTGGATTTGTTAAAAAAAATATATATATCTGGACATGGTTCTCCACCTGTCAGTCCTTCTCAAGATGGGGATAAACACACAACCAACTTCCCCCTCCCTCGGTGGTCAGGGACAGGGGGCACCAGACATGCGAGCAGAGCATAAAAAATAAATAATTTCCACCCGTTGGAAAATGCAGGACTCTGAAAGCCAAACCGCTTGTTCGCTCTCTCCCTCCTCTCCTACATTCTCTTTGTGAAATGTCACTGGCTGTCATTTTTATAATTCGATTTATGCCTCGTCAGAAAATCTACTTACGCCCAGCACGCAGCAAAAGTCAAAAGCCATGCAGGAGTCACTAGAGGTTAAACAGATCATTGTACATATTCTCGCTACAATTTACTTTAATAACACCCTTCTTCCCAAGAACAAGAAACGTGGAAATGGAATTTTAATAAATCCATCTCCACCGCACCCCCCCCCCACCACCATTCCCTACCCATCACCCACCGCCCTCTATGTGTTATTGAACGGTTTTGTCATGATGAAATTCTTACCAGGGTACTGTACGTATGTGTGCATCTGCTTTTTTTCACCTTTCCGTCTCTATGACATTCCTTTTTTTTCCCCCCGTGTTAGCGTATGAATGTGTGTCCCTCGTCAACCTTGCGGCTGCTGACTGACGCGGCCTTGGCAGAGGTGTTTTAAGCTGTAAATGAAGCTCTTCCTGGCGTGTGATAAGAAGTGCCACTCATCATAATGAAACGCTACAATCCCCCCCCCCCCCCCCCCCATCACCCCCACCCACCCCCCTCCTTCAGTGTTCACACTGAAGAAAACAAAAACAAACTCTGAAGTCATTCTGTTTCCTTTGTGCATTGGCATAGAACGCCCCGGGGGTGTCAACATCTTTTAAGTGAACTCGCTAAAGAAAAAGACTGATTTCTACTGATACTTCTTCTGACATCCTCAAACGAAACTCTGACGCATATTACAAAAAAATACGCTGGTGTCTTCACTGATGGCCGTACTCAAGAACACGCCTATCCAGAGCCCATAGAGAAGAGAAGAGCAGTCATAATCATCAGCTCCGCTGCTTCCTGGCACTCCAAGGCCCAATCAGCCCCCAGTGCTCTCCTCACACACTGTCCTATAGCAGCCACTTGATTTGCACGGTAGAACATGTTGATTTGATGCACACTCCATTTGATCACAGTGCCTCACCATTAACATCAAGAGTTCCCATGAGAAACAGAAATCATATGCTGTTGAAAAGCAGTGACTTTCCCGTGGTGTGTGTGTGTGTGTGTGTGTGTGTGTGTGTGTGTGTGTGTGTGTGAGTGTGAGTGTGTGTCAGTCAGTGTGTGTGCATGCGTGCGTAGATGGGGGCAGGGGGTGACACATCTAGGAAGTCTGAAATAAATATATTCTGTCCGTCTCGGAAACCCCACACAACCTTTTCCCAAATCTACAAACACAACAGACAGCCTAATTCCAACCTCCTGGTGTGAAGTGGAGGAGAAGGAAAAGAGAAAAAAAAAAAAAAAAAAAAAAAAGGATGTCAGAAAGTCCAACCAGATTTTTACCAGGGCAGGGCTTTAGCGAATAGATTTCCTCCTGGAGGCCTCATCGGGGGATTAGGGCCCTGCCCTCCACCCTCCTCTTATCCGGTACAAAGAGACGCGCAGGGCTTTCAAGAACAAGAGCAGCTACAGGTGTCAGGATCCTGGGGTGGAGACCAAAAGGCAGGAGGGTGTGGACCGGGCTGATTTTTGATAAAGCAAGCCCAGTGAAGTTCTTTTGGATCCTCTAGCCAGCAGCAGAAAGAGAGAGACAGAGAGACAGAGAGAGAGAGAGAGAGGCCACTGGTGTTGATTCAGATCACCAACAGAGGCAAGGAAAGGCAAAGCAAGCAGACGCAGGGAATCTCTACACTGACAGGACTGTTTGGATTGGTCCTTTCTTTCCATTTCAGTTTTTTTATGCTCATCTCAGTTCAAACCTCTAAGACGGTCACCTTCATCTATGAACCTGTGACTCCCATACTAATGGCGTTTCCACTTGGTCTTGGCATCCACCACTTTCACCTCTCCAATTTTATTCAATCACTCCATGTGCCTTTGACAAATTATCTCTTCAAAAAGATATTCGGAGGGTCACTGAAACAGACGATTGTAACAGGCCTCTCTAATTTCATTAAAACTAGTGCTGGGGAGATATGTGAAGTGTTGGCTGGTTGCAGCCTACTCTATGTGTGTGATGTGTGAGGCTGGATATGTGCTTAAAGGCTTTCTTTTTAATGAGAGTGTGTCAGAAAGGACTGTTTAGCACGGTGCACAGTGACACTGACGTCCATTAGGAGGTTAAGGACAGGGCCTTGTAATTCAGGCTTTTGGTTATAGGTCAAACTCCTTCTTAATCACTCTCTTTCTCTTTCCATTTCTCTTTTTCTCTCTCCATTTCTCTCTCTCTCTCTCTCTCTCTCTCTCTCTCTCTGACTCGCTCCCTCACCACCTCTCCTTCCAATGGACTTTCATACAAAAGGCCATGTTCCCTGCAAGGAGAGTGTGACAGAGAAAAAGACAAAGGGAGAAAAAGAGCAAAAGAAGGGTCTGAGTTACACCCACCCACCTACACCCCCCCTCCCCCCCACCTTCTCCTCCTCTCCCGCTCTCTTTTTCACTTGCTCTCTCATTCCGTTCTCTTATCTCCGCTCCATGCTAACGAGGCCCTTCATTAATGGTGCTCGCTGTTGTTCAGATTGCCTGCGTCGCCATGGCTACTTCAGAGGCACCATCACTCACTCTGGTACGTCTCTGTCAGTGCTAAAAGTGACAAGTGTTCCAGACAGTGGACTCTCTGCCTTACCCCCTTATGACAACAGCTCACAGGCAACACACCAAAACTTATTTCCTAGCCTTGAGGGAGGGAGAAACTTGCTGTCTTTTTAGAGAAAAAAACTTGTCGAGCAACTGTCATTGATTGATGTGGTTCAACATTACTGCTATGACCTGAGATTCATGGTTCTGACCATTGAGACAGGTTCATTTTACCCATACACAGAATTTTCAGTAACACCATCACAATATACACCTTGTCTGTGTGATGATAATAAATAATAAAATAATATAATAATAAAATATTGACATAGGTATTTAATGTGGGTGTGGTAACACCAGGCAGAGTATCATGTGACATACATTTATTTAAGATTTAAATAATATGATGCATGACAGTTACAGTGTCAGTAAGGTTTGCTATTCACCCCGGAACTAAACAAGTAGGCAACAGATTAGTAGGCTCAGGGAAAGCTGGTTTGTAAGCTAGATGCAATGACTGACAAAATGTAGCTGACTACCATACGTAGCACGTAGCAATTGTGAATGTTTTTGAATTCTCCAGACAATGACCTGCTCTATTCACACATGGGCTCAATCGCATTACACAGACTTTGTAAGAGGGAGCTGGCAGGGGGAAGTCAGTTTAATCAGAGACGTTAGAAGGGAGGAGACCTATCACTAATGGGAAAATTAATTGGGGAAATAGGAGGGAACCCGTAAGAGCCAATCACATTGTTGGAAACAGCATAACTGATGTTTCTACTCCCTGCACGTTCAGTTTATTTCAATTGTCGCCATAGTAATAGCTGTGCCGCGAAATTTGGTGCATGCACAGTGACCAAGTCAACACAAAGAATAACAGGTTTTTTTTTTTTGCCTTATTTGAGTGGTTGGGGAAACAATGTCCACATCAGATTTAAATGCGGTTTAGTGTCTGTTTGACCATCCTATGTGGAGTTATGGATCTCTCCCCATTCATTTAGATAGGAGCCTGATCTCTCCCCATTCATTTAGATAGGAGCCTGATCTCTCCCCATTCATTTAGATAGGAGCCTGATCTTGTTTACCTGAAATAGCTACACAGAGGCATAGCCAAGATGACTGCAGAGTGGCGAGACTTGCCTGTAAAGACTTTGATTTAATGTCTGCTCTAACTGATTTGGATATTTGCGTTCTCATATACAGCTCCTCCAGGTAATGTCTAGATACGTTCAGGGTTGCACTGTATGTCTGAAAACAGCATGAGAAACAATAGCTCTGCCATCTCAGTGCAGACAACTGAATAACCAGCTACATTTTCCGTGTTATTCACAATCAAAAAATGAGTATGTCCCCCCCCCCCCCCCCCCTCCATTTCTGTATTGCACTCTGACATTTTCTCCTGTCACATTTAGATGCCCCATTCATCATATTGGGGGGAAATGAGACACTGAGAGAAAGAATATTTAAAAGAATGAATGATTGAATGAATGAATGATTGAATGAATGAACGAATGAAAGAATGCATGAGAAAGAAACTATCTATCTATGGTGTTTGCAGACAGGCTTGCAAGTCTAAAGCGCATGAGGAGATAGGAATCTGAATCTAAGGTATATTCAGGATACTCAGGAGGGCATTGTTTATTTTCTCCCTCATTGAAAGTGACACTCGGAGAGAGGGCCTGGTAAATACAATGAAGACAATTTCATATGTAGGGAGAGGGTGATTATTCACCCCCGCGAGAGAGAAAGAGCCGGCCCGACACAAACAAACACACCTAATGTATGCTCTGCGAGTAAACACGGGGAGAAAAAAAACAAGCTGTGTCTGCGTCTCGCTTTTCCCTAGCCTTCTATTGAGCAGCCATGGAAATCAGTTAGTGAGCTGATTAAGTAGACACGCTATCACTGTGTGGGGCTGATGGAGCAGTAAGAGGCTATTGGAGGTATAAAAAGTACACCCAGCGAAGATACACATGTGCATTCCTATATACACACACGAGCATCTAAGCATACACAAGGGTGTATGCACACACAACCACAGAAATTGCAACACAATAGTTTCTTCACAATCAGCTGCAAACTGCAAATAGTCCTCTATTTTATATTAGTTTCTCATTCAGTACTCATGGGAACACAGAAATCTCCCCATACACACACACATACATATTTGTAGGCTTTCCCATCAATGTGCCGGGTAAATAAATATCGTATGCAATTAAAAGAGTAATTTTCCCTGCATGCGCAAATAAAGATGCGGCGTGAGCAATCAGCAACCCACTCATCTCCCCTGCCCACTGACAGACAGGCTACACTGGCTCTAGTTCAGTCTATAGGGGAGAGACTCCACAGGCAAGAGAACGCTACACTGACTCTAGTTCAGTCTATAGGGGAGAGACTCCACAGGCAAGAGAACGCTACACTGACTCTAGTTCAGTCTATAGGGGTCGGTGTGAAGGCCTCTGTCTCTCTCTCTCTATCTGTGTGTGTCTGTGATGCTTGACAACCAGCATGATCTAGCGCTGGAGTTCCCAGTAATGTTGGACAGAATGAACAGATGAGGACTGGAGAGAGTCACTGAATGTGAG
>NC_045160.1:19693284-19695784 GCF_900700415.2 Clupea harengus
AACAACATGAGTTTGTTGTTCTTATAATTATCAGAATTCTGAAACAGTTCCTTGTCACACACGCAAAACTTTGATGCGCAATAACTCCTTTCCTCTCGTCTCTGCGCGTTGCTCTTCCCAGTCATGTTCCAGACACTGCACTCTGTGACATTGACACCAGAATCAGAATAAAACCCACAAAAAAAAACAACATCGACATCTCCACGGAAAGAAAATCATATAGCTGCCTCCTCTCATCCTCTGCTGTGGGAGAACATGTGTCATGTTTCACCTTCCCGAGCACACAGCACTTAGGGCCCCCTGCAGAGCTCAACCTCCAGAGAAGAGAAGAGGGGGGGCATGAGAGGGGGCCACTGTGAATCCTGATGCAGTGCAGAGCAGTGCAGAGCAGAGCAGAGCAGAGCAGAGCAGGGAGGAAAGAGGCATGGATCTAAATGGATGGATCACCACACACACACACACACACACACACACACACACACACACACACACACACACACACACACACGCACAGACCCCCATAGCACTTATACAGGCCTCTCAGCTCTCCTGGCTGTGCCGGGTGACCTGTAGAGAGGCGTGTACATTAAAAGGTCAGTGGCTGGATAATTCCCTGTGCAATGAGGGTTGCCCTGTGCAGTCGGCTGCTTTCCACATGCACACACACACACACACCTTATAGCTCTATCCTATAGTGCCTGTCGAGTGCAGCAGGTAGCGTGCAAACCTGCATTAATGAGACATCACCAGCAGCTCGAGAGCACCCACGGCAGCTTGACATTCTCTCCATCTGTCTCTATAGCTCTATAGCAAACAGAGAGGGGGAACAAGGAGGAGTGCGGAGGAGTGAGAGACAAGAGGCGAGGCAGAGAGGGGCTCTGAGGATGACAAGCATCTCGACAGCATCCCCCCCCTCACCCCTCTAGTGCTGCTGCTCCTCCTCCAAGAACTCACTGCAGCACAGAGAGCTCCCCTTCAGACACAACACCAGAGCCACACCGACTCGCTGGGGCTCCTGTTCCACCACACCAAAGAGCTCCAGGAAAAAACAACAACAACAACAACAACACAGGAAGCCATTTTAGTCCCTTTCTCCTTCCTCCACCTCCCTTTTCCAAGCCAAACCAGAACTATTTATTCCACTCTTTCTTTGTGAATCCCCCCCATTCCACCCCGTCTGTCCTGAGAGGGAGTGTAGGTTGGTGTTGTGGCTCCTCACCTCAGCCATCTGGCTACGCTGGAGCTGGAGCTGGAGCAGGAGCTGGAGCTGGAGCTGACACCACAGCACTGAAAGGTCAAGCTCCCCCGCCTCCGCCCCCCATCCCCCACCCCGTCCACGGTGGCCCAAATGGCTCTCGTTATCAGACACAAACCTGTGCCAGAGTCTGGGCACAGTCTGGACATTACTGCTGGCCTCAGCATTCACAGAGAGCACGAGCAATGGAGAAGAGGAGAGGAGGAGGAGGAGGAGATAGCGCTTCACTGCTTTCCCTACGTTAAAATAGGACAACTAGGTAAAGAAGGAGCAAAGAAAGAAAGACAGAAAGGCCAGGTGGGAGAAAATAGACAAATACAAAGAAAAAATGTAAACAAAGCGTATGAAATGGACAGGACAGAAACAGAAATGTCCTGGATATGGGAGATTTCATAAGCATAAGCATGAGTGCCAGATTCCGTTCTCCTCTCTCTCTCTCTCTCTCTTAGTCTGTCTGTCTGTCTCTCTCAGTCTGTCTGTCTGTCTGTCTGTCTGTCTGTCTGTCTGTCTGTCTGTCTGTCTGTCTGTCTGTCTGTCTCTCTCTGAGTCTCTCTCTCTGAGTATCTCTCTCTCTCTCTCTCTCTCTCTCTCTTTCTCTCTCTGTGTTTTTCTCTCTCTCTCTGAAGGACAGATTCGGCTCGGCTGTGTCGCTGGAGGGGCCCCGCTCCTGTCTGGGCGGCCCCTTCGGCCACGGCTCTCTCATTTAGAATGACGGAACACATTATTTCCTGTGTCATCCTGATTAGCCGCTGCTAAAAGGGCCTCCAATTAGATGAAGAGGGGAGACAGGACACACACACACACACACACACACACACACACACACACACACACACACACACACACACACACACACACACACACACACACACACACACACACACACACACACACACACACACACACACGATTATCTGGGTATGATATTTAAATGACATTCCTCCCTCGCAAGAAAGGTTATATTGGGGAAATAAAATTCAGCACGGCAATGAAGGTGACTGAAAAGAGAGAGAGACAGAGAGAGAGAGGAAGGAGAGAGAGAGAGAAAAGGATGATATTAAAAACCTAATGTGGGCACAGCCGTCACCTCTATCCGGGTGATGTGGGGAAAGGTTAAGGTATATCTAATTGCATTTGCACAGGGATCACCATTGGTAGGAAAATCTGGAGTCCTGGTGTGGATACAGCTGCCCATTACACTTGAAGGAAGCCAAAGCAAAGGCGCCACACCCCTCCACACCCCCT